>NW_012130130.1:864993-869017 GCF_000143395.1 Atta cephalotes
TATTATTATTATTATATATATATATATATATATATATATATATATATATATATATACATACACAATTATATTTATAGTTCTATATATCAAAGAGAATGTATAAGATTACTTTCGAAAATGACGAAAATAATTATATAATAGAACTGTAAATATAACTATTATATTTACATTAAAACAGTAATAATTATAAAAAAAAGCTCGGAGATCTGAATCACAATTATTTTATCATGCAATTATGGTAACAAATATCAAATATTATTTTCTCAGTATGCCACAAAATACCTCTTTTCTAAGAGCATCCTTCAATGGCTGTTGTTGTGGACCCCCGTTCTCCAGCAATAGGCTCTTGACACTGCCACCTTTGTCCTTGACGCTGCTCCATCTTTGTCGCGGCACGTCTATCATCCTCTCGCTATGATCGCTCTCCCGTAGCGAGCCACCTTTAACTCGCAGGGCACTGAGAACCGCTGTCGCAGGTGCAACCGGGACCTCGAATTGCTCTAAGAGATGTTCTGACATCGCACCTGGTGATTTTATGCAGGTCATCGTTGTTGGGGTGAGCGTGTTTGCTGAGGAAACCGATTTCACGAGTAGATCCTTGCCCTCCTTCTTCCAAGATGAAAGTTTTCTGCCAAGAGACAAGGTGTTCGGTGCTGAGATTGGTTTCTGAGACGAGTTAGCAAAGTCGTCGTGAAAAGTATCCGTCTCGTTGATCACGTGGACGTTTTCATTGATCACGTGGACGTTATGTCTTATCAAGGTTGTTGCCGTCGTTGTGGCACAACAGGAATCCTTGTTCAAGTCCAGAAGTCGATTTTCCGCAGTCCTAGGATAATAATCCTTGACTACGGAGGATCCGGTGGTAGTTACAACCCTTCGTCTAGCACTAAACTTGGGTATCCTATTGCGACAAACGTTCGACGTCGTTCTAATGTTCTCGATCAAGGCGTCTCTTTCCTCGGACGACAGCTCGCTTTCCTCTTGAAGATCCGAGGAGGTACTACCACTGATCTTGATGGCAAAGCGTCCACTGGTACCAGTTGAAGTACCAGCCTCTTTGCGGCACTTGTAGCCAGTGATATTTTCGCGCAGCTGACTGTGCAGCAGGCTCTGTAGGTCGTGCTCGTATGACGACGAACTAATCGACGTCGTCCTACCGCCGATTTCCGTGGATACTAGTCGCCGCGCCGTGCCGTTTGTCGATGTAGACTTCGCCAAGAAGTACCGCTTTTTGCGTGAGTGACTCTCGACTTCTGATAGCGCATAGACTCCGTCGTTCTCCAACGATAATTCAAACTCACAACGAGCGTTCTCCTTGAACCTTGATTCTTCACCACGAGAGTGTCCTCGATCCTTCCTCTTTCTCCCTGCAATGTTGTCGAGTTTTTCGCGACTGGATCGAGGACCCTCGTCAGAAATGCTGGATTCCGCGATGCTTAAATCCTGCCGTTTTACCTCAATTGATGGAATCTGCTTCCTTCTTATCACCACTGGTGGCGGTCGGGTAGCCACGTTGATAACCGTTGGTGGATCAATCGATTGATCCTTCACCGAATGCAACGTTATGCGTTCGTCCCGCAGCTGGGACGAACCCGGGGTCTGCGACTTCGACAGTTTTTCCTTGAAAAGCTGAATTTTGGCGAAGTGATTATTATAATCTCGCGGTCAATCGCTTTCACGTTGTTTATTTACGTGGCACGATTTCTGAACATCGTATTTTGACGAATTCTTGAAGATCAAATCGTTATTCGTCCACGATATAAGTAAGGCAATTAAATTTAATCGAAATAATCATTATCGGTATCTTGTTATTCTGTTATTTAGTATTTTCTGGTAATATAAAAAGACAAGACAATGCAAAAAAGAGCATTGATTAAAAGTTCGACGCTTTGAAAGACTGTTGGGTTAATACATTCCGTTACGCTTTTCGTTTGTGTCTTTTTTGCTTTATGTTTCTTCTTTATGCTTCAAGTAAAAATCAAATCTGTCGAATGATGAAGCAGACTTTTTTTTGTGTTTAGTAACAGTAAAAGTTATGCTTTTTTTTGTGTTTAGTAACAGTAAAAGTTGTGCATTGTTATTATATGTATATAGAGACGTGTGCGCATCAAAATTATTTAATACGTTGCGAACTCTCTGTACTTGTAAATAAACTGTGTATTAGTAATAAATTAATATCAATTCTTATGAAGTTTCTTGTAGTCCGTAACATGGAAATAAAATTTCATAAATATCGCAATCCACGTCTCTCTTGAAATAATCCCTCTGTTGAGGTATCTCTCTTATTTAATTAAAAAATTTCTCTTTTCCTCAAAACATCGATATAAAAGGATCATTATGTGCGCATATATGTATAATCGACTTAAACTTAACTTTCTCCGTCGACACGTAGATATTGCGATACAGTTATTTCGTTAATAATTAATTAGCAATAAGTAATGGATGGAACGTGACGACAGTCTCAGTACGGAAAAGATAATTTTCTGAATATCAGTTTAAATTGTCCTTCTCTTCCTCTTCTTCTTTTTTATATTTGTTTAAGCTCGCGAAAATATTATTCAGCAAAATTGAGATTATAAAGGAATGTAAAGAGAGTTCTTCTCGTGCATTTTGATACTTCTGTATTTTGAATAATGAAACGTAACAAATATTGAGTGAATATTCAGCATCTTAATAAGACGCAATGCAATAAATAATTGGAAATTCGGCGCAGGTACAAATGTTTGATGTAAGCCCTCGAGACGACGAGACAGAAGAATTTTGCGAAAAATGGTTCACTTTCGTCGATGAATTTGGCACGGGCTAATACTGGGGAGTTCTCCACGATTGTGCCCAAGGTGACATATCGTTTCACAACGACGACGTTCCAATTTCTTGTAGACATACGAAGACGTACGTCACTTCTTGAATTTTCTTAATGATCAGCCAAACAGAAAAGCTCTCGGCCAATCAAGTCGATTGTCCAGTGTAATAGATTCTCCCGATCTCTAAAGTCTGCTTTCTTCCAATATGTGTAAATCGTAGATTCGGACTATTTCATCTCGAACAAGAGCTTATGTGTTTTAATTTATCGATGAAAGGATGAATAGACTTATGATAGATTTTTCAGATTGATCACAACACGGCAGGATAAACTGTCAGCGTGATTTTCGCTGACACGCGTGTTCGCACGCGTGTTCTTATCTTAAAACTTTAAATAAAACAATTTCCTTAATTTTGTTGTGAGTCCAAAGCTCGATAACTATCACTTGCATTTCGTTGAATTACGCGAAGACTTATTTCTTCCTTAAACTTGTGCACATCTGTTGCGCTATAGCTTTTCTCACAGATTGTAGTCGTTTGGATTCACTCGACTGATCGACAAGACGGAGTGCCTACGGTCAACTACCGACGAGTCCATACTCTATAGACGTGCTACAGCTGGTAGCCACTAGTAAGATCGAAGACAATGTCTCTGACCGTAAACACGCTTTCAGGAAAAGTACGCGCCCGCGATGTCCAATCGTCACCAAGAATGTATCGTATATGAAACATATCTATCTGAATTGTCCAACTTGATTCACAGCCATGCAGCGACGATCCCGTTTGACGCCAATTTTTAGCGTACGTTGCACAGCATGCTAATTCCACGAGCACTGTCGACTGCAATTGACGTGTTCCCTCATCATCCCAGCAACATGGTCCGAGTCGACTCCCGTACGAGCGCACTGCAGCTGAGCGACTAACACGAGAGGGATGTTCGAGCGGAGGCGTGTTGCGCGCTTCGGAGGGTCGCGATCATTGTTACAGCCGACATTTCAATTTCTCATTTCCGGGGGAGGGAGAGACAGAGACAAAGGCAAAGAGAGAGAGACAGAGAGAGAGAGAGAGAGAGAGAGAGAGAGAGAGAGAGAGAGAGAGAGAGAGAGAGAGAGAGAGAGAGAGAGAGAGAGAGAGAGAGAGAAGAGTAGAGAGAGAGAGTAGAGAGAGAGAGTAGAGAGAGTAGAGTAGTAAAGGAGAGAGTAGTACGTAGTAGTACGTAGTA
>NW_012130130.1:869037-875938 GCF_000143395.1 Atta cephalotes
CGTACGTACGTACGTACGAGTAGAGAGAGAGAGAGAGAGAGAGAGAGAGAGAGAGAGGGAGAGAAAGGATAAGAGCCAGAGATAGATAGAGAGAGTCAGAACGCAATGATCTTCCGCCCTTAGTTAACTCTTTCGTGCGCATGGCACTGTCCCTTATTTGTTTTTCACCCTTCGTCGTGTCAATACCGAAGGTAGTCAACTTCTTCTATGTCCTCAGCATTCACGTCGCGTCACATCAGCTTCGTTTTCGATATGCGCGCCGCGCTCGCTTCGTTGTTATCACCGTTCTCACCGTCGTCGCTACCACCGCCGTTGACGACCCACCTGTACTCCGATTATTGATTGGCAGTCCGAGTCTCGCTCGCGCGCGTAATGCGCGTCTCTACGCAGACTCGGGTACGTGAGGATCACCCCCGTTCGAGAGAAGAATGCGCGGCGCCGCGCGGCGCAATGCGAGGCGTAACAGTACGGGATGCCACGGCCAGCTGACGCTGGTCGCTGTTATGTGGATCATTGTCGAGCACGGCGCATTATGAGACTACAGAATGCTTTCTTAGATAGGATTGTTAAAATGTTACATAGATTCATGGAAAGGGTCACATAGACATTTTGATTATTGCTTCTATTCTGATTATTGCTTCTCTCTTGTCAAGATATCAAAATGAAAAGGAGAATAAAGTATTTCGCATACATTATATTATATAAAAAAATTTGTCTGCATGTTTGTCATAATACATATAAATTTAAGATTCGTGTCAGTAAATAAAAAATTACATGTTGATTTGTGTTATGTGTATATTTTTTCATAATTTATATAAATTAAGACGCGACGCACCCTTCGCTCGCACATTCCATGTATACAAAGTGTTGTTAAAAAATCAAGTATCAAATTTTAGAGATATGTACTTGTTAAATCAAAAAGTCTTGATGAACAATACTTCGAAAATCTTTTATTTCTGAAGCATTTTCTTCTGTGAAAAATAGAAAATAACTTAAATTTACAATAAATGTTCAATGTGCTCTCCGTTCATTTCACAATTCGGTACGTCTCCTCATTGAAGATCGAAGATTCGTTCAAAGAATCCGGGTTTATTCCGTTTGTTAACAACAGTTTTCAATTCTCTGAGCCAATTCATCTATTGTATCAACGATGTAGCATATACCATGCTCTTCAAGTTTCCCCATAAATAATAATCCAACGGATTTAAATCGTGAGGTGGCTATATAACTGGATCACGTCCTATCCATTTTTCTTGAAAAGAAATGATTGGTTAAATGGCGTCTGACATTAACGAGAAAATGGGCAGAGGCACCATCCTGCATGAACCACATTCATTGTCTATGTTGTTAAGAAATATTTCCCAAAAGTTCGAATAAATTATTTTCAAGAAAATTAAAATATACTTGTCCTGTTATTAGTAAAATTCGATTTGATGGTCTCCAAAAATACCTGCCCAAACATTCACAGAAAAACGATATTGATATCGTAATGATAGCATAAGGATTTTCATCTTCCCAAACATGTTATGAACGTTATTGATCCCATCCCTGCCTCATCAGTAAACAAAATATTGCATAAAAATTGTGGATCTTGATTGCATCGATGAAGAAGCCATTGACAAAAAATGATCCGTTGTTGCAAATCAACTGGTAGAAGAGTCTGAACGTGCTGAACATAATAGGGATGCAAAAGTGATCATGCAAAATGTTCCACACAATGTGATGGCTTAATCTTTCTTGTAGGACGATTCTTCAAGATATTCAAAGATTTTCTTCAATTGTGTGTAAAATATTTTCCTCGAATGCAGGAGTTCTAACAAGTCGCGGTCTACCGCAGTCACTAGTCAAACTAGATTTGATTTGAACTGTTTGGTCTCACGTTGATGAATTTTGCTAAACATTCTTCTACTTGGCTGTCGGCGATTCGGATAAGTTGCATGATAAAAGCGTGCTGCTTTTGAAGCATTGCTCTTTGCTCTGCCATACATAAAATGAATATTCGTCATTTCAGAATTTGTGTAAAAATTAGCCATTTTTCAGATAGCACAAAACTAGACACAATCTACAATCCAAAGTTAAATACAACAATCTCTGCATAATTAGATGATCACATCCGTGAATTGACTAAGAGACTTGGAAACTGTTGTCAACAAATACGAAATAAACTTGGAATCTTTGATCTTCAATGATGAAACATGTCGAATTGTGTATTGACATGAACCGAAGGCATTGAACATTTGTAGATTTAATTTATTTTCTATTTTTCACAGAAGAAAATGCTTCATAACTCAGAAATAAAAGGTTTTCGGACTGTTTATTAAGACGTTTTGATTTGTTTTAACAAGTTACATATCCCTAAAATTTAGTATCACCTTTTGGGAACATCCTATATATGAATTTCCCTTTTATTTAATAAATTAATTATAATATTAATAATATAAAAATTACAATTACACATTAATTTTATAAACAGGTTTAAATATAATATGTATATTTGAATAAAACATAAAAGAAATATATAAAAAATACAATTACAAAGAAAAATGTAAGAAATGCAAAAGATAATATAAGTTCACAAGTATATATAAGAAAATATGTAAAATTGTATAAAAAATATTTTTGTGTTACAAGTAAATTTAATATAACTACTAATTTTAATATATTTTTTCATAACTTTAAAATTGTAATTATAATAATATATACAAATTTTTTATTGATAGGCGTATACAGGGTGTCTCGAATTCATCCGACGCTCATGGCAAATAGATCAGACTAAACTTGAAAAGTTCTCTATCATTTTGCAATTTCCGCAATAGTTAACAAGATATTAATTATTAAAAGTTGTCGAACATTGATTTTCAATAATTTCTTTCTCAAATATTATCAAATACTATCAAATACTTTACAGAAAAACAGAGTTGTAACAATTGTTTTTTTTTTCAAAAAACTTTAAGAATTTTTTCAGAATTTTTTATCAATTTTTTAGTACTGCATTTTGTTATTTTTATTAACATGAGAAAATACGATAGTAAAAACTTCTGAAAACATTCTCAGAACTTTATAAAAAGAAAACAATTTTTGTTTCTTGCTGTTTTTCTATAAAGTTTTCTATAAAGTAGTATTTGAGTAAAAAATTATTGAAAATCAATATTTAGCGATTTTTAGTAAAAAATATTTTGTTAACTATTGCGAAAATTGCAAAAGGACTTCTCGACTTCTCAACTCGAGTCAGTAGTCCGCTCTACCTGCCCACGAGTGTTGGATGAATTATATGACATCCTGTATATCAAATCATTGCTCATTCAAATTATTGCTAAAGATAATATTTGCTAGGAATCGTCTATCGTATTATAGAAAAATCTTTGCGAGTGTGTTCGTTAGGATGGCTTTTATTTTTTGTGAAAATTTTATGGGACTCTTTCTTCGCGCTATCCCCCAGTTTGGTTCCATTTTATGAAAAAATAATCTGTGTAAAATTTTAGCTCAATTAAATAAAAGAAAAGAGTGCCGCTGGGACTTTGAAAATCGAAAAAAATCATAAAATTATGGAAAAAAATCAATTTTATTTGTTTATCTTATGAAATATTAATTATATGCAAAAAAATATACAAAAGTTATAAATCTATCTAAAATTGCGCGTATTATTGACTACTTGTTTTCCTCGTACACAATTAACAATTTTCGAGAAAAATGTGAAAATCACTTCTTTTTTTTACAAAATCTTCACGCTGAGATGAAATCTCTTTTTTATAATCTTTCGGCGATAATCGCTTACAATTTGAAGCAAATATTGTTTCTGTTACTCGTTTTTCGTAAATAATTTATTATAATCTTCTGAAAACGAAAATGAGAAGCGAATACAAACTATAAAATTCCAGAAATTATTAGCAACGGAATTGAACAATTCGTTTCCATCGAAATTAGAGGATTTTTCGAAAGATTTGACTTGAATGATGAATTCCTTAAGACAGAACCGTTGACGTGACATAAAAATAAAAGTTTTCTAAAAGATATGGAATTAGTAAATAAATTGAAAGTTGTAAATGATTCGGCTGAGAAAGGAGTCAAGCTTATAATTCGCCGAAAATTTCCAGCTTATAAAAAAAAAATTTATATCAGTTTCAAGATTTTGTAGAAAAAAAAATTTTTTTCACATTTTTCTCGGAAATCATTAGTCATATGAGGAAAAAGTAATAATACAAATAACAAGTAATAATATGCGCAATTTTAATGGATCTACAATTCTAGTATAATACTTTTTTGCATATAATTAATATTTCACAAGATTAACAAATAAAATTGATTTTTTTCTGTGATTTTATGATTTTTTCGATTTTCAAGGCACCCTTTCCCTTCATTAAGTTTCAATGAAACTTAGACGAATTGGCCGATTGAATTGAAATTTTATACAGATTTTTTTCTCAAAATAAAAAAAACAGGAGAGTAGCATGAAAAAATTCAAACTTTGAAAATAAGAGCCACCACAGTGTTCATGTCATATGAAGAGGATATTTTTATTAAAGAGACATCAAGATTCTACTCTTCGCAATTTATAAGATAGTTCAATATATACAAGCGCGCCATGTTGGATATATCATTTGCTTATGTTTTCTTGCCGGAGGGGAAAAAGTTATGTACTTCTTTTCTTTTCTGATTGTGAAATTCATTTTATTCTGTTATGGATACGTTGGACTTTTGATGTCCCTCTCTCAAACATGCATTATATACAACAATATTTTCCATTAACCTAAACCTTCTTTGAACGATCCATACATTGAACGGTCAGTGCTTCTTCTATGTAGCAAAGACAACTATATACGATAGCTTTATTTTCGTCAATGGTATAATATAAAAAAGTGCGCAAAACGAAAGAAAGTGTGAAAAAATTGTGTCCCGTTCTTGCCGCATACCTATTAGTTTTCACTTTTTGTTTATTTTTCGCCCTCCATCTTTCGTAGTGAGTATTTATGACGCAGCCATATAATCGAATTTTTCATCGTAAAGGGGCTTTACATTTTATTTTTTGCTATTATTTTTAAACTATGAAGGCAAGTCAATAAGTTTTTAGAAAATCTGTCAGGGCACTCGCAATGTCATTGATTACTGTCAAAGCGGAATTCATCGCATGATTTCATTTCTGTAGACGATTAAAGCGAAGAACCTTTGTATTTTTTGCAAAATGGAAAAAAACGAGTTTCGTGCGGAAATCAAACATCTACATATGAAAGGTTTAATGCTAAAAGAAATCAAAACCGAGTTGGATAATGTTTATAGCACATCTGCACCAGCGTTTGCAACTATATACAATTGGATAAATGAATTTAAACGTGGTCATCCACATGTGATGCACCTTATTCGGGACGTCCAATTGAGGCTGCGTCAGAAATCATCGATAAAATCCACGATTTTGACTGACGAGTGAAAGTATGCGAGCTAGTTGAAGCCATAAGCATATCACATGGCAAAATTTCAATTTTGCACGAACAATTGGATATGAAAAAGCTATTGACAAGATGGGTACCGCTCACTGTGGACTATAAGCGCGATTGTGTGATGATTTCAAAACAATGTTTGGATTATGTTGTTTCAACATAATCCAGATGAATTTCTGCGTCGATTCATTACTGTGGACGAAATATGGATCCATTACTTCACACCCGAGACAAAGGAACAGTCAAAACAATGGACTTCACCGAGTGAACCAACTCCGAAGAGTCGGCCGGAAAGGTGATTATCACAGCTTTTTGAGATGCACGCCGTACAATTCATATCGATTATCTTCCGTCGAAGCAAACGATCAATAGCGATTACTACGCAGCCTTATTGGACAGTTTCAACAACATTTAAAAAAAAAGTCTCCATTTGACGAAGAAAGTCTTCCATCAAGACAATGCACAGGTTCACACGTGTCCAGAACCGATAGCCAAATTCAACGAATTCAGCTATGAATTGCTTCCCCATATCTCCAGCATATTCGCCTCCTGATTTAGCCCTCTGCGACTATTTTTTATCCTGTTTCCAAACAGGAAGAAATGGTTCAGAGGAAAGAGATTCACCATCAGAGAGCAACTCATCGCCGAAACAGAGGCTTATTTTGAAGGATTGGAACAAATCATATTATTCGGACGGCTTGAAATGTTGGAGAATCATTGGATTAAGTGTATCGAGCTGAAAAGAGACTATATTGAGAAATAAAAATGAATCGATCAAAAAAAATGTGTTTTACTTTTCTAAAAACTTATTGACTTACTTTTGTATTATTCTTATTGTAGTAATATTATTTTTGACAGCGCATGCTTTGTAATCATATTGTCTCTTATTGTTGCCTCGGAAATCGACCGCGACTTAGATAAGGATCTACCCTCATGCATTTTCTTCCGA
The DNA here is from genome assembly GCF_000143395.1 of Atta cephalotes. Taxonomy (NCBI): domain Eukaryota; kingdom Metazoa; phylum Arthropoda; class Insecta; order Hymenoptera; family Formicidae; genus Atta; species Atta cephalotes. The sequence goes on from NW_012130130.1 coordinate 875,419, forward strand.
TAAAAACTTAAGATAGGAACTTTGTAATTATATTATCACATAAATGCAATTCTTTAAATTGTCCACGCAGATAGATGGAAGTTAATTCACTGGGAATAGTTATCTGGAATATTTTTACACTTCATGCAATCGAAAAAATGTGTGAATTATTGTAAAATATTGTTTTGTGTATGAATACTATTTAATATATTCTTTCTTTTTCATAATTTTTTTTACAGAAATATATCTGTAAATATGTAAATTCCATTGAAAACTCACAATAAAAAGCATTATACTAATTAAAAATCTCTATTTTTTCAAATATATCTTAATAAACTATATTTAATTTTATTTAATATTGTCGTTATATTTCTATTTGCTTTTTTCAGAAAATTGCGATTAAATCAATATTCATAATTTTAAATATACTAATAAAAAGGAAAATAATTGTTAATATATAATATAATATATTCTTATAATAGTAATTTTAATTAAAGTATAAAAAACATGTTAATAATATATATATTTTATTATTTAATAA
>NW_012130130.1:876754-900370 GCF_000143395.1 Atta cephalotes
TATATATATATATATATATATATATATATATATATATATATATTGTTCATTTCCGGATTAAGGTAACTGTATATGCAGTCCACCTAAGGTTGATTGAGTTTTGCTAATTATAAATCTAACATTTCTGAACATCAATTGAAAATATAAAACAGTTTTAATATTTACTAGATGCAATAAAGATTTAACTACTTATCATATGCGACATTTATAAAGGTACCTTTTTATGCTGACGCTCGATGCTCATTTTCAGTCAAATGACATTTGATATTCGTCAATTTCTATCTTTAAGTCATTGTTTATGATGCTAGGAGTCAGCCAATGTCAGTTAGCTTAATCGATTTGACTGACCGTTGACTGACCAATCGCGTTTAATAGAATGCTGTTTAATAGAATCGACCAATTGCGATTGAAAATTAATAACGATTAAGCTTGATCGGCGAAACCAGCCCTAGAAATCGGTCGAAATATCGGACAGAGAAGGAATTAACGAATCATTTGATCACATGACCATTGTGATTGGTCAATTCTTTCTTCATCCGAGGTCTTGGACCGATTTTTAGCATCATGGGCACAAGGCTATAGATAGAGATGGCGGAGATTTAGAAAGAGGTATCGTCCAACTGAGCACACCATGGCCGGAATTCACGGGGATCTTATATTTAATCTTAAGTATAGTCTTCAGATATTATGAACCAATTAGAAGGACGCATTAGCGACTTAAGACAACATTTAAAACCGATTCTACATTAGTTGCAAGTTGAACGCAAGTTTGTTGCGACAGTCAATTCGAAGCTTAGATTTTGAAATCAATTTCATACTGCCGCAACAAACTTGATCAGCTTGCAACTAATATAGAACCGGCTGAAGACGATTAAATAAAAATCGATTATGAATACCCATGAGAAAATGGCAAATTGCATCATATGACAATGACAGCGTCCAATTACGACAGAGATCAGGTGATTAGTTTTCTCCAATCTCTTCCACTTCCATGCCTATGGAGCTTTGATGATCGCGTCTAATCAGAGCATCAGAAGAGACGTGATGTAGTTTGCTACTCTCTTCTTTTGAGATTCATTAGTCGCTATTCTCTTTTACTCTATCCTCCGACCTTTCATGTTTCTCGTAGACGGGAATTAAATTTTTGCATTTTTGGAAAGTGTAACCGACTTCAAATGCGCACTTACAATAATAAATATATTATATTATATTTGGTGACTCGACGTGTTTTTCACCGAATAAGCGGCATTATGGTCCTCTGGCTGGAATTGCTGCCATTATTATCATTACCAGTGGCGATGTATCAATCTGTTAAAACTGTTAAATCAATTAATCAATTAAGCTACGGGATCAGAAAAAGAAAAAATTTTGATAAACTTGCAGAGAACATAAGTATATATTTATTAAGGATATTCTTTTATTCACAATCCAATTAAAATAGTAGTTTTAATTTTTTTTCAAGGATATTCTTATTGAAGGTCCTCTTACTCTAACCCAAGTAATGGCAACTTTAATTCTCTCAAAAATTATTATTCTTCGAAAAAATATATGTATGAAATGAAAAAATAAAACTTAGATGCTACAATCTTAATTAATCAAGTTAAATTTCATCAAATTAAAACACAAATGGTACTATCTCTTATTATTTAAACAAATTTACCTTTTTAAAAAAAGGTAAAAAAAGTTAAGCTTGCGTGTTTTTCGTAAAGAATCATTTTAGCCAATCATTTTCGGTTTCGTATTTGCTGTTAATAGAATTGGTCACTTATGATTGTTAATCAAGTCATCATTTAATCAAGTTGATAAAACCGGTCCTTGGTACATAATACTAAGTATCCAACCCAATTTGGGAGTACAAATAAGTTTTCGCCGTTTTTTATCAAAAATTAAGCATTTATTGTGAAAGAACGGTACATAATGTTTTATTCAAAGTAATGGCCATCGATAGCCATTACTTTTTCCCATCTTTTTGGTAGCATGTGGATATCGCGTCGGAAGAACGCTTCATCTTTTGAGGCAATCCAATTATCGATTTTTGGTATTTCATATGATATGAAGTGCTATTCAGATAGGCCATGCGTTATCGATCGGAACAAGTGGTAATCGGAAGGAGCAATGTCTGGAGAATACGGCGAGTGGGATAGAACTTCCCATTTGAGTGTTTCTAAATAAGTTTTGACCGTCGCCGCAACATGTAGTCAAGCATTATCAGGAGAATAATTTTGTCATGCCTAGAGTAGTAGTGGGCGCGTTTTTCCTTGAGTGCTCGGCTCAATCTCATCAATTATGTTCGGTAGAGAGCCGCAGTAATGGTCTCGTTCGGTTTGAGCAACTTATAATACACGACACCAAGCTGATCCCACCAAATACACAACATGAGTTTTTTTCCAATGAATATTCGGCTTGGCTGTCGATGTTGAAACATGGCCAGGTGGTCCCCATAATTTCCTCTTCTTTGGGTTATCGTAGTGGATCCATTTTTTCATCACCAGTGACTATAGGATGCAAAAAACCCTTTCGTTTATGCCTGACAAGCAGCATTTCACATGTGAAAAATCGGCGTTCCACGTTTCTCGGATTCAGTTCATATGGAACCCAATTCCCTTGTTTTTGAATCATTCCCAATGATTTCAAACGATATGAAATTGTTTGTTGAGTCACTCCTAATGTAAATGCAAGTTCTTTTTGCGTTTGGCACGAATCTTCATCCAATAATGCTTCGAATTCCGCGTCTTCGTACACTTTCGACCTTCCGCTACGTTCTTTGTCTTCGACGTCAAATTCTTAAACTTTTGAAACCACTCACGACAACTTCTCTCACTTAAGGCAGCATCACCATATGCTTCTAAAAGCAATCTATGAGCCTCAGCTGCAGATTTCTTCAAATTAAAGAAGTAAATCAAAAGTTCCCGCAAATGACGCTTATTCGGCTCAAAACTTGATATTTTCGTACAAAAAAAATATATGATACTGATACAAAATCGCTAATATTTCAAGGTTATGGTGTTGCCGGATGTTCAATCTTACGATATGTCGTTTTACATCAAACAATTTTAACTATAGTTTATTAATGGCACCATCTTTTGCAAACGGCGGAAATTTATTTGTACTCCCAATATTATTCAGTATAAAGTGCAGATTAAATTTATTATTATTAGGTGTACAACTTTGCTTCCACCGTTTTCCTATAGATGGCTTTAGCAGTAAGTGGTGATCGAAATAAATAGATCATAGACGTCATACAATAAACTTGGGCATCTATCAACATAACCCCATAGAAACATTAGTCGATTTGTGTCTGCATCATAAAGTTATTCTCGATTGAAAATGTCAGTTTACGAGTCAAATTCTCGTCATTTGCTGGAGGTTTTAATTTTTTGCTTCAATATGAAGAAATCTGCGGCTGAGGCTCATCGAATGCTCTCAAATACTTATGATGAGACCGCTATTAGTGAAAGAACGTGTCATGAGTGGTTTCAACGCTTCAAGAACGATGATTTTGACGTTCAAGGTCATGCTCTGTATTTGATGGGACCAGCTCGGCGTAGTGTATTACTGTTAAAATCGACTGAAACAATCACAGGCGATCGGTATCGAACGCAATTGATGCGTTTGAGCCGAGCATTGAAAGACAAACGGCCGCAATACAACGAGAGACATGATAAAGTGATTTTGCAGCATGACAATGCTCGACCCCATGTTGCGAAAGTGGTCAAGACTTGGAAACGTTGAAATGGAAAGTCCTACCCCACCCGCCGTATTCTCCAGACGTTGCTCCCTCTGACTATTACTTGTTTCGATCAATGGCACACGGCCTGGTTGACCAGCACTTTCGGTCTTATGAAGAAGTAAAAAATTGGATCGATTCGTGGATAGCCTCAAAAGATGACCAGTTTTTTCGACGCGGGATTTGTACGCTACCCGAAAGATGGGAGAAAGTAGTGGCCAGCGATGGACAATACTTTGAATCATAAATGTATAACCAGTTTTTTACAATAAAGCCTCGAATTTCGGAAAAAAAACGGCGGAAGTAAAGTTGTACACCTAATATATACTTTCAAATTATAATTACCTTTATTTTTATTAATTACCGTTCTAATTTTAAATTGTTTTTATAGTTTTTCTTACTTGATCTAGCAGCGCCAAATGTTTTCACATGGAATTTTTCTACTTACGGTTAATTCTTTAATTTTTTGTGATAATATTTAAATTAAGCAAAGTAACGTAATTTTGTATATAATAATAATGCTTTGTAGGTATAAGCTTAAATCCGCTGTTTTTTAGTCAGAAAAACACATTTTTTTTTCCTAGGAAGCAAAAACAAATTTATTCAAAGTTCTTGCCCTCACTAACTATACATTTTTCCCATCTTTCGGGCAATTTATGTATAACACGCCAAAAAAATTGCTCATCTTTCGAGGCAAACCACTTATCAAGCCATTTTCGGACTTCTTCGTAAGAATCGAAGTGCCGCTCAGCGAGCGCATGGCTCATCGACGAAAACAGGTGATAGTCAGAAGGTGCCAGGTCTGGTGAATAAACGGGATGGGGTAGCACTTCCCAGTTGAGTGTCTCCAAGTAGTTTTGGACCATTGTTGACGTGTGGGATGGTGCGTTGTCGTGGAGGAAAATCAGCTTGTCATGTCTTTTCCGATAATGCGGCCTTTTTTTCACGCAGAGCATGGTGCAATTTGATCAGTTGTTGGTGGTAGCGGTGAGCATTACAGTTTCACCAGGTTTTAACAGCTCGTAGTAGATGACCCTCCTGATCCCACCAAACGCATCGTCTTCCGAAGCGATTTGGTCTTGAGGAAGATGTTGATGATTGAGGGGGATCAACCCAAGATTTCTTGTGCTTAGGATTCTGAAAATAGATCCACTTTTCATCGCCTGTCATGATACAGAAACGACTTTCTTTTTTGTCTGGCAAGCAGAATTTGGCAAGCATGTGTTTTGGCGTCGCTCCATCTGCCTATCGTTCAGTTCATGCAGCACCCATTTTCCGATCTTTTGAATCTTCCCCATGGCATGTAGCCGCATGGAAATGGCTGCTTGAGAAACACCCAATGCTCGGCAAGCATTTTTTGCGATTGAGTATCGTTCTTGTTCAAAAGAGCCTACATTGACAGTCCTCAACCTTCCTGGACCGATTTTCGCGCTTCTTCTCACTCAGATTAAAATTGTCGTCATTAAACCGGCGAAACCAATCTCTGCACATTGTTTCCGATAAAGCATTGTTGCCATAGGCCTCCACAAGCATTCGATTCGATAGCCGATTTCTTCAAATTGAAACAGAAAAGCAAAGCTTCCCGCATATGCTTTCTTTTTAGCAAAAAACTAGACATGATTACGAAAGAAAAAATGTATGTTGTTGTATGAAATTGCTGATGATGTACACTGGTTAATGTTGACAGATGTTAAACATATAAAAAAAAGTGTGTTGTGTACCCAGGGTAACTTTGTACGCTCACTAATGCCACCTATGAGCAAACAGCGGATTTAAGCTTATACACTTGGTATATGATTTTGAAGGAGAATTAAATTCCACTACTTTAGTTGGAAGAGAAAATGTCTTTGAATGAAATTGTGGTATAATAATTTCATTTAAGAAGAATTTAAACCATTTGGATTAGGAAGATCCTTCACTGTAAGATATATACGTTATACGTGATGTAAGATATATACGTTACGTGATGTTTTCCGTCACAAGGATTGGAAGATCCAACCGAATAGTGCAACTCTGGCATCCTGAGTCCTTCCACTTTTTAGAAGGCGAACGTATCTGCGCATTCTTATGACGTTATTTCGTTGATTTCGCATTTATTTCGTTTTATTGTATCTAATTTGTGTATTTCCGCAGATTTTCTGCGTCGATTTATCGTTTTTTTGTGCATTATTATACCGCGAGTTTTACAGGATAATTGGCGACCTCCTTACGACCATATAAATTTTGCGTCGTTTCACCGAGCCTAGATGAAAAGAGAAAACGGCCGGGACTGAGAATCGGAAGAGGAGTGATGGAGGACAGAATCGATCGGGTTGCCCAACATCCTACAGGATATACGGGCAGTTCGCAAGTGATATCGCTCCGCATTTCGATATTTTTGTTTTGGCTCGAGACATGTTTTATCGCCGCGATATAAGCGCCTGGCGGAGGAGCTGCGAGGACAGCAGCCGGGGATGACCAATCTACGCCCAAGTGTCGGCGAGAGACCCCATGACGGAGCTTGTGGAGCCTCGCAATTAGACGCGATAAGACCTCCTTGTGGTGATAGCGATCACTGCGTGCTCTCGGCAGGATCAGCGCCCGACACTTGTGCTGTGGCGAGCGAGTAGCACGACGGAAGCACAAGAACGGAAAAGCGGAAACTAGAGACGAGAGAGAGTCTGAAGTCTACGAGAGGATTACTAGGATGACGAACGTCACAAAATTATAAGATCGCCAATTTCTATGTCCGGGAGGCGCGAATAATTATCGTTGTCGTCTTTTGTGTGCGAGAGGCATGCGGAATTATCGTGCGTTGAGTTTTTTGTGGTATTGGTGTCTGAGCGTATCGCCTTCCGCGACGACTCGTGTAAGATTTTCGGGAGAGTTGTTTTTTGCGTTCGTCTAAGTCACAGTCTAGTCATTTCGTGAAATCTTGTTGCGTGCCGAGTTGCCTTGATTGTATCGGAACTTTATATCGTGATATCTGTGCATTCTCTATTTCCGACATTTTGAAAAGTGGTTACCCTGCGGATAAGGCCGTGTTTGTAGCGATACCATAACCTCCTATCTCGATTATCAGAGCATCGAGCTAATGCTGCGAAAAGTATTCTTACGTAGCATGAGCTCCTGTCTGGCGCCCAACTATCGTTTTCGAGATCTTGCGTAGCCTTCAGGAGGGACCGCATAAGGACATGTTTTCTGTCGCGTTTCCGGTGAGGTCGGACGAAGGTTCGTTATAAAGACGGGAATGCTGCCGAGTCGAGAGAGAATTAACTGCGAACGCCCGATGAAGTTGCACCACGCACGTGAGTGCGGTTGCAACGTATACTGTTTTATTGTATAAAAATTACGTATACTGTTTCATTGTATAAAAATTGAAGATAATACCATTTGGATTAAGTAAATAATAATGATAGTATGAATTTTACTTTTTATTTTGATAATAGAATTTAAGTTGGCGTCATAGTTGTTGATATCAAATTTTTTATACGAATGATACATATCATTAGATTAATATTCATTATTTATTTAATTTGGCATGATAAAAAGAAATGGGATTTAATTTAGCGTTAGTTCTTGATATCAAATCCTTTATAGGAATGATACATATCATTAAAGTTAATATTATTTATTTAATTTGGAATCCGAATTACATAGAATTTAACTTGGCGCCAATTTTGTTGATATCAAATCTTTTACGAATGATATCTATCATTAAAGTTAAGTAAATAACAAGAGATAGTATTTATGATACTTTTTAATTTGATAGAATTTAATTTGATTGATTAAGATTATAACATCTAGGATTTAATTTTTTATTTGATACATTAATTTTTTTCGAAGAGTAATAATTTTTGACACAGAATTGAAGTTGCCATTATTTGAATTGGAATAAGAGGACTTTCAATAAGAATATCCTTGAAGAAAAATTAAAACTACTATTTTAATTGTGTTGTGAATATAATAATATCCTTAATAAATATATACTTATTCGCTGCAAGTTCATCAAAATTTTTTCTTTTTTTGATCCCGCAGCTTAATTGATTAATTAACTGATTTAACAGTTTTAACAGATTGATACCTCGTCACTGGTAATGATAATAATGGCAGCAACTCCAGCCAGAGGACCAATACCGTTTATGCGGTAAAAAGTAACACTATCATCTCCAAATATAATATAATATACTTATTATTGTAAATGCGCGTTTAAGCGGATCACTTTTCACGAAGAAGCCGGTCACACTTTCCAAAATCCAAAAATGCAAAAATTTAATTCCCGCCCATGAGAAACGAGAGGTCGGAGGAACAGAATAAGAATAAAAAAGAATAGCGATTAATGAATCTTAAAGGGAGAGAGTAGCAAACTGCATCACGTGACCCGTCTCTTTTAATTCTCTGATTGGGCGCGGTCATCAAAGCTCCATAGCCGTGGAAGTGGAAGAGATTGGAGAAAACTAATCACGTGATTCCCGTTCTGATTGGACGCTGTCATGTGATGCAATTTCACTCTCTCATAAGTATTCATAGTCGGTATTCATCGGTTTTTATTTTAATCATCTTAAGCCAGTTCTACATTAGTTACAAGCTGATCGCAAGTTTGTTGCGACAGCCAATATAAAACATTGATTTCAAAATCCAAGCTTCAGATTGGCTGTCGCAAAGTAATGTCTTAAGTCGCTAATGCGTCCTTCTGGTTCATGACATCTTAAGACTATACTTAAGATTAAATATAAGGTTCGTCTACCGGCCAATGGTGTGCTCAGTTGGACGGTATCTCTCTCTAAATCTCCATCATCTCTGTCTATAACCTTATGCCCACGATGCTAAAAATCGTTCCAAGACCTCGGATGAAGAAAGAGTTGACCAATACAATAGTCATGTGATCAAATGATTCGTTAATTCCTTCTTTGTCCGATTTCTTGGATCGATTTCTAGAGTCGTTTCACCAATGCTGATTAAGCTTCATCGAGATTAATTATCAACCATGAGTGTGTCCTGAGTATGCCAATTTCTCGAAATATGTCTCGTGTTTTACAGTGGGCAACCTTTGTCTGTTATGCAACATAAAGATGTCTATTTATGCTGATACTCGATGCTCATTTTCAACAACAAAATCAAATGATGTTTGATATTCGTCAATTTCTATCCTTAAACCAGATGTTTACGATGCTAAGAGCCAGTTTCACCAACGTCATCTTAATCCAAACGATTGACTGATCAATCGCCTTTGCTGTTTAGTAGAATCGATTAATTGCAGTTGACAGTTAATTATGATTAAATTTGATTGGCATTGGTGAAACCGGCCCTCAATTTTTCCTTGTCTGACATACTTTATAATGCGTTTTACAGTTAGTTTCTCTTTCTAACATTCATAATTTATGTCGTAAATTAAAATGTATAATTCCAGTGTATAATTCCATTTCTGTTCCATCTTCTTTTGTGAATATGAATTATAAATAAATAGAAATAAATCAATTCTTAATTATTATTTTCTAGCATAGTTTACAAATACCAGCGAATAATTTCATTTCAATAATTTAATCTCCTTTTGTTAAATATTAAGTTATAAACAAATGGAGGTCGAAATCGAATAAATCGCTTTTTAAATTATATTTCCTAATTTTTAGCAATTACTAGCGTGATTTATTATTATATCGACTTTATCGATCCTATTTTGAAAAAACTGACCGAGACATCATAGTACGGACTCACTCCATGCTTAGCGTCGCGACACTGATATGTCTCTAGGGGTGCATTTCAAAACTTGACTCTATCAACTTCGAATATCTTTTATTTTTATTCAACATTTGGTAACAAAGATAAAATGATATTCGAGTTGACAGAGATGAATTTTGGAACACAAGATGTCTTTAGATTGCAGTGTTCACTGATCATGTATCATTAGCGCTCCTTGCGTAAAAAATGTCAGAAAGACACGAAAAGAATATGTGGAATGCGGTCGACGATGACGACGTATCTTAATCTAAAAAAGTGGCAATTCAGAACTTTGCGTTGCGATATCTCCGTTTGTAGGGTACGTACAGAAAAAATAAAAACACTTTCTTCATATATTTCGAGCGGTTGCAATCGATTGAGCGCACTTAGAACTTGATTGGTTCAGCCCATATTGAGTTTCCATTCTGACGCAATTCATCGGTTCGCGTAAATAAAGGAGATATATCCGTATTTCGCGCCATAGCTTAGCGCTGAGACATTACCAGTACCTCCAGACAAACAATAGGTCAGTATCAGGTATTAGATGCAGTTACTTCAGTTATTTTGATTAATTCAATTCAGTTGTAAAATCTAATTTAGTACTTGTTTCTTTTTAAACAAAGGAAAATAACTTGCTATCGCTAATTCGTTAGATAAGATAATAATAATATGATATTAAGTTGATAGCCATCAACATCTCCACTTATCATTCTTTCATAACGAGAATATTATCAGGATTTTATTCTTATCTGATATATTTAAAAAGAAATAACAATCTGCTTTATCAAATATGATATAAATAAATAAAAATTCCTCTTTTTCAAAGGAACTCGTACTTTTTCCAGTGAACTAACGAGAGATTTAGTATGTTCTCGAAAGAAGTTATTACTGATCTTTTTATTGTCTTTCTGGCTTGCTGGAAGGATATAAGATTCATGAAGATAAGTTTAATCCTCGATGTCCTCGTTTTCCCGAAACGCCCAACAGACAATATTTCCTGCTTAATCCGTATACAATTATAATGTAAAAAAACTTTAGTCGCTATTTCTGCATACACGAAAGATGGATGAAGGAGGATTTATTGTGATGGCACAAGAATTAATTAAAAAATAAAATTAAGATAGATAATTAAGAAAGAGCCCTTGCGTCGACGCACATCATTCATCATACATCATCATTGATCATGGTGCGCGGCTATTTCTTTTGAAACACTTCTAAATCATTCCACCTCGATTTGAATCACTACAGCTGATCCATCGGCTATCCGTGCCGCTGGAAAGCGCTCTGGAGTCGATAAAGTGCCAACCTAGCTCGTTCGTTCATTTCAACGAGACTCAGAGAAAAAACGAAAGACGCAATTCTTTGTCACTCTTTGTTTATCCTGCGTAACTCGCAAAGTATTTAAGAACTTTGATCGCTCTTAAATTGCAGAAATTAAATTATAGCCAGTTCTTACTACAAGCGCGATATCTTTTCTCTCTCTTCAAAAGTTTTGTCACTTTCCAAATTTTGCAAAACTCGGAGTACATATGTTTGCCATGTGTTCCAGATAAGAAATTGGCGAACAAATAGTAATGCAAACTAGTCATAATTTAGAAATTAAATTTTCCATTTCATTAATATAAACAACATATATCAAACTCTGAATACTTTAGATACACATTGAAAGATAATTATGCTTAAGCGTCCACTTTTATAATTATTATTGTTACAATGCTAGTAACAATAATTATATTCAAAAGTTCTATATAGACACTAAAAAATATATAATTGTCTCCGAAAATCATTATAATCTTATTCTTTTTATTAATATAAAACTATAAATATAATCCTTATTATAGCAGTGACGAGAGCAATAATAAATTATTACTAATAATTATAAAAATGGCGTTTCATAAATTATTTTTGCTATGCAAAATAGTCATAATTTGAGTTATTTTTAATCATTTATACAGATCGCCATTGCATCTACACAATCATTAATTCAAATAAAATAATGGAATTAGAACAATTTAATTAAAAAAATATTTTAAATTTAATTCAAATTTAGTTTATAATTTATTACACTAAGAGAAAAGTGTTTGATGTATTTATAATTATATAATCGCATGGTAAAATAATTATAACTTGAAATTTCATTTTTATGATTATTACTGCTATAACGTTATTAATAATAGTAATATACGCATACAGTTCTCTCAAACATGAAAAAATTATATAAATCATGATAATTTTAAATATGTATTTAAATATTAATGTAGTAATATATAAATCAAGATATAAATAATAAATAAATGTTTTTATTCAGCAAATGCAATTGCAATTATTACAGTAAATATAACTATTTTCTTAAATTCTTTATACAGTAATAGTAACTAAAACTACTATACGTGATAATAGTAATTTAAAAATATGTTGAGAAAAAACTAAAGATTCTCAAGCAGTGTGTGTAACTATTATTAGCACAATTGTCTATATTTGCATAATTAAAACAACTATAAATTTATAAGTGTAAAAAATGACTAATAATAAATTATAGTTAAATTATGATAATTATTCATTTTTTTCTCAGTGCTATTATGTGTTAATATAGCCGTTTGCTTTTAAGCTAACTATAGAAATGGATTAATTTATTTTTGACAATCAGAATTATATTTTATACATATGGACAACAAAAAACAAAAAAATGTTATTTAATTCAAAGAATTCGATTCTCATTGCTTCTTTGATATCTAATAATGCTTTTCTCTCAGTATAAATATTTAATAACCGAAAATAATTAAGTGTTATTATTATAAAAATAGTTGCAGTTACTATAATTTAACTGTAATTTATAAGTATTTTTTGGGCCAATCCTATTTTTCTCAGTGTATAAACAGAGCAATATATTTGAAAAATAAAATCGTTGATAAATATTAAAAATAACAAGTAACTGCGTACAAAGTTTTTATTGAGTTATGAAAAATAACAACGCATAGTGTACCTTACATCGTCTTTAACATTGTCTCATGCAGCTGTTTATTTCAACCTACTTTACAAAAAAGTTTTGCCGTCATGTATGGATTATTGTTAGAAATCAAAGAATCAAGTAAGTACTTGCAATATATCCCTGCAACAAAAGCGATCCGAATGCGAAGCGATAAATGCGCAATTGTCCGTCTCGCAGCACGAATCAAAGAGTTATCGAATTTCGATAATAAACATTGTGGCAAGGTTGTCGACCCGTACGCATCCTAATCCCACGTATATAACGCTCGCTCTTTACGTAAGATAACGAATGGCTCACCTGTTCTGCTCGCGGCTTGTTCTTTTCATCTTGCTCCTTGCTGAGATCTTCAACGAGATCATGGAGCAGTCTGATGTCCTGGGGGCTGGGGGAATCGACCCTACCAGCCCCCACGCTCATCGCACTATGGGGCGCCAGTTCACACGAGTCAATAGTCCCCTCCTCTTCCTGCTTCTCCTCCTCCTCCTCCTCCTTCTCCTCCTCCTCCTCTTCCTCCTCCTCCTCCTCCTCCTCTTCCTCCGCCTCTTCCTCGTTTCCTACCACGCTCCTCTCGCTGTCGCTATCCCAACAACCCTTAATCAGGGTCCACTCCCAGTCACCGTCGGTCACTCTTCCGTCATCATCGCTCATTTATAGCATTTAGGCGGTTTCGGGCGAAACTCGGACTCAGCGTCCTGCGAGAAAGCCTGATTCTTCGATTCTCTTGATCCTTATCCGATGTGGAAGAAACGCCGGATGACGGAAAGTTTAATTATTCAAGACCTATAGCTGCAGGATGCTTAAGTTCTTTAGTCGATAATTTAATCGGTATGAGACGTTTTTTTGTTTTCTTTTAAAACACTTTTTTCGATCAATTCTTTTGCTCATTGGTGACGTGGCATCACTCAACTTAACTTAATTGTTGAATTAATTGACTATATATAGTGAAAAAATTAATAATTCTATTCTTAAGATGCAATGATTCTCAAGCGTGATATTCTTTGTTCTTCCTTGTAGCACGCAAAAACGTAGTAATCCTCAAGTGTTTATTTTTAAAATAGGCGATTATATATAGCTCGAAATGAGTTTATTGTCGAATTAAGCAGTGTTCGTAATTTCACTATTCATAAATGAAATATCAGAGAAGCATATAAGTTCTCGCGCGTATCTTTATTTGCATCTTTTTTTTAACACTTTCATTCATCTGCTGGTACACGATATGTCTTTCCGTTTCTATTAAACACTTATCATTAATTGTTATTAATTGAAAAATTAAAAAATTATCCCTTAAATAAGAAACTAGACAAGTTGATCTCATCAAGTCTTAAGAGAAAGTTAAGAGAGTTTCCAAATTTTATTTACGAAAATAAAATGTGCTCTGAAAAATGAAATTTTCGTATATAAAATTGTGCACTTAATTGTTTTCTTCAAACTTCAAAGAATTATTATTCTTGAATTCGACAACATATGCAAAGCTTTCGTAGACATGTGTGATTTAGATAATATACTGATAAATATACTGATTGAAAGAAGTTTTTGGCATTTTTTACTATAATTACATGTTATTATAATTAATGATAATAATATATATACATGTATAATTCTATTAACAAATATGTATAATTGGAACTGAAAATGACTTCAAATTATAGATCATAAAAACATATGATTGCAATTACTGTAATTTAACTATAATTTATAGTCCAATACTATATGGTCGTCCCAAAAAGAATGATAGATTATAGTTAAATTATAATAATTGCACCGTTTTTATTGTAATAACTATATAATAAAATAACTATATAATAAAATAACTAGAATTCGTAGTCATTTCACTATGTGTGTGCGCGCGCGCGCGTGTGTGTGTATGTGTGTATGTGTGTGTGTGTGTGTGTGTGTGTGTGTGTGTGTGTGTGTGTGTGTGTGGGGCGCGCGCGCATGTATATATATTTTGATAGTCCTTACATATAATTATTATAATATTACTAACATTAATGCAGTAATAATTATAGTAAAAAATAAAAAACTTTCTGTGTCATTATTTTTATTTTTTCAAAAATTTCTACCCAGTTTCTAACCGTAAGACATAATTTTTTTGTTAACGTATATGTTTCGTAACGAATTATTTGTGGAAGAAACATCTCTACAAAAACATCATGTTATCGCGTGCTTGCGTGCATTAAATCGTTTATTGCGTAGTTAGATTTTACTTGATGCCAATTCGATAAAACTTAAGACTTTTGTAAAGTAATGTAAGGTGCGAAAGAAGAATTTTGTTCGTTCGACATTTAAGAAAATAAAAAACTTTTTTCTCGAAGTATTTATTGAAAATAATTATGAATAAGTGATTGTATATTTTTTTATAATGACATTGAAATAAAATTAAAATATTCAGTATAATTCAATTTATTAATAACATTATATATCTTTAATTAATATTATTTTATATATAAATGTTATTACAATATATTAAAGTGAAATATTTTCCATTATTGAGGAAAAATAATTTATAAAAATTATATTGTGCTATTGATTATATACGCGACATTGAAAAAAATGGAGGATGAAGAGTTTTGCATTATAACATTAGCAAACAAGTTTTTGCATAATGTAGTCATTTTACATTCTATTGATAAGGGCCTCACGACGGCGCGAAAATCCATCATGCAACGATATGATTTGCATCGCTGTGATTTTACAATCTTCGTAATTTATGCTAAACAGTTATTGATAATATCAAAGTTAAAAGCTCCCGGAAATTTTTTGCTCCCGGAAATATTATTGTAACGACTGATGAGCATCACAAGCGAAATGTGCAATTAATACAATATGAGCGATGAACAAAATGTCTGCGCAAGATTCATAGCTGAATGCAATCAGTACTGAATAACAGAATCACCGTTCCAACGAGTCCGCGATTGTTAGGTGTCCAATTATTGGTAACCATCGTCCATTTTGATTTTATTTGGCATCGATAATAAAAGCAGGACTTATACATATAAGTCGACTGCGAAATAACGTCGAGGCAACGGGTATTGTGATATTGCTACAGTGAAGATAAGTGGATCGTATATTTTTGTGCCTGTCAGCACAAAACCTGCATATGCACACACGACATATATGTGTGTGGACACTTGTAAGTGTGGGTAGTGTGAATATAGCGACGCAAGGACGCCAATCATTGATCACTGATGGCTATGACCTTCGCCAGTTGCATCGTAGTAACGTGGCCGCGTATATCGCCTTTGGAAAGGAAAAGGATGAATTATTTTAGTAGGGGGAACATTTCTTTATCATCTCCCGACGTTAGCGATACGATTGGCAATTAATTCTCATGTCGAGAATGATGACCCGAGTCGTCCGTTTCAAATTATAGCAAAGGCCGATTGATTTCCGATATTGGAGTTATATGATCAGATCCGTGTAAAGAAGATTTTTCTCAACAGTTTTCCCCGAAAATCAATGTTAGATAAGAAAGTGAGTTCATGGAAATTAAATTACTGCTGTCCCCTTTACAAATTTAAATAATCCTATATGAATAAATAATTCAAAAACATTGTAAAAGAAGCAATGCTTAATTTAATTTGAAGATCGATGAAATTATCTTCTTAAAATTATTACAAGTTTAATACAAATTTATTAAATAATTTTGTATAAATAATTTGAAGATATTATAAAAAAACAATAGCTAATTTAATTCAAAAATCGATGAAATTATTTATTTCCTTAAGATAGGATCAAAAGAAAAAATAGATTATAATAAAACTTAAGTTAATGAAAAAAATTTTAATTTAAGATATTTTGCTAATGCTTTTTAACATTTCTCTGAAGTCTTATCAACACGTAGGTTTTAGTCAGAAAATATTTTTTGGTAATTATCTCATGTCTACAGAGACACTCCAGTGAAGATTATCGATTTTGCCAATAAAAGAAAAATGGACCCTTTGGATTTTAAACCTAGCGTAACCTTAACTTGAATTCGCTGAATTTGCAAAATTAATTTCCTTGTATTCTGATCATGTGTATTCTTCTCACAAATGAATTCACTATAATAATCTAGAGATTGAACACGAATTCCTGGCCTTCAAAGAAATTTCAAGGAAGTCCAGATTTCTGCATTCACTAGATCTTTTGGATTCGTCCATTTTAAATCACAATCAAGGAGAGACATATATATTTGTTATTGTATATACTTTAACATTTTTCGTTTTCAACTTAATTTCTTTATGAGAATTTATGTCATTAGAATTTAATATAAAAATAGTATAAGATATAAATTCTGCAAATTTAATTGCTCGTGATAAGTGTATGAAATGACAGAGCAAAATCTGAAATTGATGTCAATTTTAGACAAAATCTGGATAGTTTAGATAACGAACTACTTAATTGTATTTCAACATCATAATTGCATTAGAGAAATTTGAATTTGTGAACAAAGCAAAAGTTTGCAACAGTTTCATAATCGCTTTTAATGATATTAAGATGTGATATCAACATATAATGCAAATAATCGTAAGGCATTAATTCAATAAATACGCAACATAGAGATATGGCGATATAAGAATAATGATAAGAATGATAAAAAAAATTGAATTAGAATAAAATATTGGAAGATTTAGATAAAATATCCCTACGGTTTTAATCCGGGAGTAGTCACCTGATCTTTTTTATTAAATCCGATTATCTAGGATTACATCCCAATTAAAATCATTATTATTAATAATTTTCTCTTCTTCAAAAAGGTAAGTAGAAACCAAACAAATATTAAACGAAATAAACATTAAATAGTTTGTTATGAAAATATTAAAAAAAAAAGATTTTCACGCAATAATTTTTATTGCGGATTTTAGATGGAATTAAATATTTAAAGTTCGTAAATATTTTAAAAAGTATGTTACTAAAAAAAAATATGAAAAGAATAAATTAAACAAAACATATATAAAATAACATAAAAAATATATTAAATAACTATATCTATACAAAACAATACTTTACAAATATTATTTTAATTCAAATTTTTTCGCTATTAAGATGTAAAATTCAGGTGACTATATTCCTAGGTTAAAAAAATTATTCTTTATACAAAGATAGAAAGAAAACACTGATAATTTTATAAACGAGAAATTAATTCAATAAAGCTATAGCCATTTTGATGGGGTTGTCCCTCTAGGACACCGCAGTCTGTACGCAACGTGTGACGTGCAGAAAACGCAGTGCACGTGGATAGACGCGTATGTGACGTATGACATTCTTCTTAGCAGACTGGCTCGTGTTACGATTATTTTGAAGTTCACTGCACATCAGTTTGCCGTTGTATGTAAATTTATGCAACGGAAAGCCATGACGAATAAGATTACATAAGAAATTGATATGCAGGGCGTGTCAAATTTATTTTCATCATGTAAAAATTTTTTTCCAACACAATAAATTTTTTTAGGCAGGCTTTTTTAAAGCAGAGATTTAGTTACGACCGTCACAATTTTTAAATTTGTAATCTAACAAAAATACAGGGATGCAAATCTGAAATACTCTGTAAAGAGTGGATGATGAATGATATCGAGGAGAGATGGACAAAATTACTTGGCACAACTTGCATTAAAGTAATTAATCATAATAAACGAGGAACAATTTATCGCTCGTTAAGCAGAATTACTAATGGATTCACTCTTGTTTATTAAAATATTAAAAATTGTATCAGATTTCCAAAATTGCATGTATAGGTACAAAGAATTTTATGAAAAATGATTCTATGATACAAAAAAAAATGATTACAAATATAAAAAATAGGGAATTTCTCACAATTTTGTAAAACTTACAATCTAATAATAAATTTTATACAGATATGAGAGATTATTTTATTATTTATTTAATTTTAATTTATTTTATCAAATAATTTCAAACAAAATTAAATATTTCGAATTTGTAGTTTCTATACGGAGCATTTTTCTATTTATAATATTTATAATATTTTTTCTACTCTTTGTTACATTTTCAAATATGTGATTAGATCACTTTAACATTTTTCCTTACATCTCTGATACATTTTAAAATACATGAACAAGTCACTTTAACATTTCGCGCGTTGTTTGATGACATGCAATAAACACAGCAACTTTGTTAATTACGGGCTCGAGTATTTTATATTTTCATTATACTTTTAGCTTTGCGATAAGAAATGCTTCGTTTAAAGCACACGCTCACATTGTTTGCGGCTCAGCATTCACTGTTGCTATCGATTGAAACCGACTTCTTCGTCGTAGTCGCAGCACGGTTTTTTCACCTTTCTTTTTTAGGGTCGCGATTGACGATCTCGTTTTATTTTCGTAAATCCGCACAATCAATCGCCGTCTATCCCACAAGACGCGGCTTGGATATCTCGAGAAATTCCAAAAATATCGATCTCCGAATCCTTGAACTATCCTCACGATTGATAGCGATCGCGGATCAACGGATGACGAGTGTCTTTACGAGTGATAGGTCTGAATTTTAGAAATTGCGGCTCGCGAATGTTGGCGAATGATACCAATCACTCGCGACTAAGTTGATTTAGGTACTACTAAGCGGTATCATTCGAAGTTCTGTCATGAAAACGTAACGCGAAAGGAGAACACGCGCTACCGTTCGAGGTATGCACGGCTCTCGAAGACAAGCATGGATTGGGCACGACGTCGAATGAATTAGCAGGTTCTCGCCCTTGCGAAACCCGTAAACGAAAGAAGAAAGTCTTGTCGCCGTTCACATGTGCGATCTTTCTTCGTCGAGAATGTGGACGGAGTGACGAATGACGAAACTACCTGCTAGACAGAACGGGGGACACTGCGACACTGATCA
This sequence comes from Atta cephalotes, assembly GCF_000143395.1. Classification (NCBI taxonomy): domain Eukaryota; kingdom Metazoa; phylum Arthropoda; class Insecta; order Hymenoptera; family Formicidae; genus Atta; species Atta cephalotes. The sequence continues at coordinate 895,996 of NW_012130130.1, forward strand.
GGGCGCCGTGTAACGGGAAGCCCATGAATTTCTCGAGCTCTCTCGCAACCCTCTCTTTCTCTCTTGCTTTAGCACGCGTGCGCCCCAATAAGTTGCTCTTCCTTTCTTCTCACGCTACCACGGCGGGCAATTCGCCAGCAAGCGGATTCGTCTCTTCTCTTCCTCCTCAACCTCCGCGTCGGGATTGACGTGTACATCCGTACTTCCGGTACGCCTTTATCCCGGTACCGCAGAAGAACGAATTGCTCGGATGCGATGCTATCCTTTCTTTTATTCTTTTGAATTTGCGCAGATAACCGAATTTACAGAATATCCAAAGAATTTAGAAATATTACTGTGAGATCTTCAATGGATTCTAATTAGTCACATCGAGAATTGCTGTTTTGCTAGAAGAGTTCATTTTCAGAAAAAAGAATCGATCAATAAAGGGAATATAATGTTAAATCTTACAGAAGCACATTTTTTTCTACTAGATGGATTTTTATTAATATTTATATTTATATATTTTTGATTATGAATCTAACGTCAAATTTTAGAAATTCAAAACGCGGATTCACACTTTTTTGTATCAGTTATTGTTTTCAATAAACTTATTTTTCTGAGTGCTCGTTATACAACAATAATTTCTATACAATCTTTTTCATTTATTCACAATAAATCACCTTTTCAAAAAAAAAAAATCTTCAGTATTTTTACATATTCAAGATTTTTATAAATAAAGAATGAGCAAATAAAAATTACACAAACAATTATGTATTACAGTGCTTAATAACTGTTCAAATTTACAGTCTTTTAACTTTATTAATTTATGTGAAATTTATTTATTTCGAAAAAATTCGGGTTTCTTTATTTTAATTTATAAGCATATTACTTAATTAATTTAAATATTACTCAAAAGATCATAATTTAAGGAAGAAACCTTGTCACCGTTCGCATGTGCGATCTTCCTTCATCGAGTGGACAGAATGACGAATGGCGAAGCTACCTGCTAAGCAGAACGGGGGATATTGCGACACTGATCAGGGCGCCGTGTAACGGGAAGCCCATGAATTTCTCGAGCCCTCTCACAACCTTCTCTTTGCCTCTTGCTTTAGCATGCGTGCGCTCCAATAAGTCGCTCTTCCGTTTTATACATTTTTTTAAAATGATAATAAAATTATTAAAAAATGACAGATCATTAATCACGTTTAAAAATAATAACAAATTTTTTTTATGGTCTACTACCTGGATCATTAATTAATTAAATTTCAATAAATAATTAATAATTAGTATTTTTTAAATCTGTGATCTAATCAAAATATATAGAAATGTATTATATTATATAAAATAAATAATGATAAATAATAATGATAAATATGATGATAAAAATCTCAATTTTTTAATATTAGGTGTAATAAAAAAAATCCATTATTTTTCCATTTTCAATTTCATGCAAAAATAATGAATTTCTTTTTCCTACACCTAATATTAAAATACATTATATGTATTCAAAATTATTTACGTAGACTTATATTGCGATGCATGAATTGTTGTCCAATAAATAAATAAAATATTTATTTGTTATATTCTATATCTTTGTAACTAATCAGTGAATCGCAATGAAACTTTGTACACATTATTTTAAATATTTAAAGTATTTATAAAAGAAAAATGTAATTTTTTATCATTTTTTAAATTTTTATTTTTAACAATAAAAATAACAGATAAAATAAATAAATTACAAAATGTGTTATTAAACAAAAATATAATTTTATTCACACAACTTTTATCTGTAGCTTATTTGAAGTGTAATATTTATTATGTAATGATTATTAAACATACTTTCTAATTTTATTTTCTTTGCAGGGACTGTACGTCTAATATATATTCCTAAGTTTTCAGAAGTAAATTATATATATTGTGCTATAGTAGTTAAATAACAAAAAAGCATTAAAAAGATTAAGAAATACGATATGCCCCATTACTTTTGTAAGGGTAAAAGATAATAGGTCTATCATTTTTAAAATTAAAGATCAATTGTCCTAGAAAAGATTATCATTTAATCGGAAACTGATTTTTGCAGAAGAGATTAATTGAGAGCATTACAATCATTTAGATAAATAATTAATTAGATATCAATTATTCGAATGTTCATATATGCTACTACTGTCATTTAATTGTTACAATTAATCCACTTAAATTTATAGGACGTACATTTATTGCAGGTCTATCTCGATATATCTTGCATGAACCATTAATTACCGTTATTAATTAATTACTCTCGTTCTAATTGTAGTCTCTTCTTTATCCTTTGATATCATATTTCTTTCAGTTGCGCAACTCTGACTAAAGTTGAAACGAATTGTATCAGGACCAGTTACCTAAATGTGAGAGATATCAAGAATCTGCTACAGAATAAGAGTGTGAAACGTTAATTATTCGATGTTTACGAGCTTAATTATCTTCTTGCTGACGGCTGTCTACGTCGCAGCTGCTTCTTTCTTCGAAACTGCAACTTCTCGGAACGTTGCGAAAGCTCAATGATCGCTAAACGAGCTCGCATGATACTATTTTTGGCATTGAATCTTGCACGTTTTTATGCATTGTGACTCGTGCGACGAAAATGGCAAAAACAATGCATCAAGAATTTCGTTGCTTTTCTTTTAGGAGACGCAGTTGTATAATACTATTTTATTCTTCTTGGCATTCAATGAATAAGATAAAACGACGACTTGAATTGATTGTCTCCTAAAAGAAAAGCAACTTTTATTAGGTTGCAGTTCTCGATTTATTTAGTAAGCATTAGAATTAAGCATTAAAAACAAATAAAATTTAAGCATTAATATTTAAGTATTAAAAATTTATATTTATTCTACCAAAATATCTTTGCTTTCATTTCTTTCAAATTCATTTCTTTTGAGAGTTACTAGATAATTATACTAACTCTGGTTAATAACTGAGAAGTAACATTGCTTAGGATCTCAATCCAAATGTAACACTTCGTCTACATCTAGTTAACGCTAAATATTCAGTAAATTCAATCGTAAACTCTTGCATATTCCTAATATATCGAATTATGTAGAACAGTAAAAAAATCGTCATAAAATATGCAAATATCGATGAAATATTATCAGAATATTGTATGAATACTCTTTGCATATATCACGAAAATCGCAAGCGAGCGAGCAGTACACATCTCCGTCGACAGAGAGCTGCGAAGGAGAGCATTTATTCATAAACAAGAATCATCTGAAAGAAAATATAAACAGCACAGCTACTTATATTTCGTTTATGAAATAACGATGCCGATTTAAACAAAAATCGATTCTCAGAATCGATTCATTCTGTTAGATTTGATTCTTAATAATTGATTAATTGAATGAAAAAGAATCGAATTTCTGAAGCGATTTTTCCAATTCTTTTTTTTTTAACAACTTGTAAGTAAGATTATAAAATGGATACAATAATTAACAATATTTATAGACGAGTTACAATAATTGAATAAATTGAATTCGCTAATTTCAGAGAACATAATTATTATTTATTAATTTATAAAAAATTTTTACTTAATAACAATATTATATCTCTGAAACATTGGATCGATTCCGAAAGAATCGAGAAATAAAAAAATCGATTTTTCAAGAGCAAAAAGAATTGATTCTCGATGCATTCCACACAGTAAGAGGAACTCATAAAATTTTTGTAGTTTCATTAAGCTTCAAAAAGAACTCTCCAGGAACTCTTACGTCCGGTATTCCCTAGCAGCTTCATTTTAGTTCATAGGGAGCTCTTTTTAAGCTCTTCGAGAACGCAACAAAATAAACTCCCTCCCAGTCGACATAAACTGAAAGTAACATAACGTCAATGTTATAATTACGTACTTTGCAACTTAAATGTAACACATTACATAATATTGTGGAGTGCGAAATTATAACATTGATGTTATATTATTTTTAACTTGTGTCGACTGGGAGAGAGATTCATTTTGCTGAATTCTCGGGGAGCTTAAAAAGAGCTTATTTAGTCAAATTTTGTAAGCTCTTTCCTGGAAACTCAGCAACATATGGTAAGCTCCCTGAGAATTCGTTCTGGCGAATTTTATAAAAGTTCTCTCCGAGAACTCAGCAAAATGAATTCCCTGGGAATTTAATCGGAATTTTGTGCTGTGTAGGATCGATTCAAGAATCGGCATCACTATCGTGAACTTCAAAATTGGGATATTCCGAAAAACTTTTAGAATATTTTTTGGAATTTTAGAAATCTTTTATGAATAAGAAGAATCTTATTAGATAAAATTTGAAATATGAAACTCATCAAATAAAAAATAGAAATCCTGGCCATAACGATTTAAGCTATCATTTTCATGCTTAATTAATTTAAAGAGAATTAATATATA
>NW_012130130.1:900731-905040 GCF_000143395.1 Atta cephalotes
ATGTACATATAAGGGTGATTCAAAACAATTCAGGTCCCTGAAAAGACGTATTCCTGACCGAATTCTGACACGATTTTTCCTTTACGAAAATTTTGTCCGAAAATTAGTTTTCAAATTAGAAGAAGAAATAGCGTATCACGAGTCGCGTATAAAAGACGAGTAAGAACGGCGTTCACGGTTAGACGCGAACGCATACGTTTATAAAAACATGTTTCTTCTTTCTTTTTTCCTCTACCACACGATCTCTTTGTCTTTCACATACTTCAAATATGCTAATCTCATTAAATTGTAAAATAAAATGATGAAATTAAAATAAATATTGAAGTATCGGATTGTATTTTAATTACATTGATAAAATTGTTAGAAAAATGTCGTAAAAGAGAAATTAGACAATAATTACGTGCGTAAGCATTATAAAACTATTATTGACGTACAAATTATACAATTATTTCAGTACATCGAATTCTAAGAGCATTTCTTATAATTCGACTGAAAAACTTGTTAGTTGTATCAATCAATAGGCATTATAATATTTATGACATACAACGATGCATCCTTATTCCTCCTGTTTCAAGAAGCTAGAGCAAAATGGAATCATTAAACGAGATAATAACAATTTTATAATTAAGATAATAACAAGCTTTTAAAGTGTATTTGACTTACATTTTTATTTTAAACATTCATAACTCTTTGAATGCTAATAAGCGCGATTGCGCTTTCATTATAAAACTTCTCATAAGTATAAATATAAATATAAATACTACAAGTGCGATAGCGCAGATAAAATTGTTAGAGAAATTTTTGTAAAATTGAGAAATTAAACAATAATTGCTAGACTTACAATTTGAGAAGACCAATGCAATATCAAACCAATACAATTTGAGAAAACTTACAATCTGAGAGGAGTAATAACTCATTTAAACGCATAAAACCGTGCTAAGATCGACCTTAAACTCGAAATTTGATCATTTTTTTCACATTCATAGGGCTGTATATCTTAAGGCGTATAGAGTAAATGAATGATTGTGTTCAGCGATTAAAAAACAATATCATATTTAAAATCCGATTTAAGCCATTTTTGCATCAAATCAAACATGTATTAGGAAAAATTTGAGACTTTTATTTAAGAATCGTTCACTAACGACTCTAAATCTTAATTTTTTTATAAAATATTATTTTTTAATAAAAAATTAGGAGTATTCTTTTGGCATGAAATGGAAGCTCAGCTTTTGAGCTGAGAGGCCGATTAAAAAAATAAAAAATTTTTTTCTTTTTTTCCTTGTCAGTCTAAAATATGTATATCATATTATAGTCATTTGAACTACGCATCAAAATTTTTCCGGACTTGAAATGCAAAACTACAGAAATAATATCACAATTGAATTTTTGATGCTCAATAAAAAGAGGCATCTATTGGAGAGATTTTAATATGATAGAAATCTGTAAATAAATTTATTTATTGCGAGAAATATTACCTCGACCAGGAATCGAACCCTTATATTCCGTGCAAGCGTCCTAAGACTTTAGACTACTGAAACCTTAGTAATATTCTTCGCAATAATTAATCATATCTATCTATATATGGAAACAAACATCTTTCATCAATATAATATTAGGTATGGGAAAAAGTTCGTGGCGTTTTTTTAATCTAACCATCTAACGGGAAAAACGCCACGAATTTTTTCCCCACCTAATATTTCGTAAATAAGTTATTGTTTTCTATAATTATTAGTGTTGTGTATAGATGAATTTAAAATTAGCTAGATAAAGATAAGATGAAAATTCGAAAATTTATCTTGGATAAGATAAAGATGATTTCATTTAAATTAATTTAGATAAAACAGATAAATTTTATTCATCAGAAAATTAGATTTATCAGAAAATTCATTTAAAATAACATTTAAAATTCCAGATAATTTTTTTTATTTTTAAGACTACTTAGAGTTACAAAAAATAATAAAAAAATTTATAGAAGTCAAAGACTATAGAAGTCAACCTCTGGTTGTTAAAAATTTCAAGATATATATATAATTAATAATATCATATGATTTCATATTCTCAAAACAGTCATATTCTCAAAATGATCGCGATATTGAAACAAGTGCGGAGTATAATCGAAGAGCCGCGATTATCGAAGGCCTTCGCGCTGGGCACTCAGCAACAGAAATAATTCGAATCTTTGGATACTCGAGATCAACCGTTTATGACGTTATGGCAAAATATATGGTTTTAGAATAGTCCAACGAAGGTCCTAGTATGCGAGACTCGAAAGAACGCACCGCGAGGACCACCGCAGTCGTTAAAAGAGCTCATTGATTTCGGATGATTCAGGGTAATCGTTGCGCATTCTGATGGATATAGTGAAGCCGTGGAAACTGGCATCCGGAAGACTATATGTTTTCAACAGGACGGCTCATTTGAATTTGATTCTGGAAAATTGGCTCTGAGACATGTCGATATGTTTTGATCCAAGGAATTCTGGTCTCTCTACAGCCGAGATTTAAATTTCTTGGACTACGTATGGAATAGCGTAGTTGAAAAAGAATCTCACAAGTCTCGGCATTCCAATATGACGTCATTAGAGACCGCTATTGAGGCAGCTTTCATCGGCATGAACAGCGCTACATTACAGCGTGCGTGCGAACGTTTCAAAGAATAGACATCGTTATTCAAGCTAATGGGGGATGTATCGAATAATTGTGCTCTATAGGGATCCCCCAAGTGCCATGTAAAAGGATTTTTTATAATATTTAATTTTTCATTAAAAACATTTTGTTTAAAGAAATTGTTCGATTTATACGGATTTTGGTAATGCAGCCTATATATTATTTATCTCTATATTATTTCAACGATTTTTTTAAATTTTAGTTTGAATTTTTAGCCACAATAGTCGCATACAAAAGAAGAGAAAACTTTGAAGACATTGACTGCGATGTATTAATTGCTATAATATTAGTAATATTAGTTGTAATACTGAAGATGATTCAAACAGGAGCGTATGTTTGGAACGTACGAAATTATATAATATTATTAATTAAATGTATATTTTGAAATTTTTAACAATCAGAAGTTGAATTCTAGTTTTTTATATGAATTTTTTAATTATTTGTCATATCAATTAAAAGAGTCTATAACTTATTCATTTTAATTTAATTTCACTATTAATCACTATTAATAAAAAATATAAGGTTTTGCTGTTTATTTTGCCTTTCCTGTGGCTGAACTACACTTTTGGAATTTAAAATGAGATAAGTATATGTTTGATTGACGAAAGAGAGAAGTTCTAGTGCAATTTAATACAGAAATAAAAAACAAAGAATCGATTGTATATCTTAAAATGAGATAAAAATTGTAAAAGTGAACAAATTCATTAGAATAGTTATAATTTAATTGGTCAATAATTAGTAAATTTGCTCACTTTTGTAATTTTCTTTTCATTTCAAGGAATCAATCTTTTAATAATTTAATAAACTGTCAAAAGATGATTATTAATTCCGTAGTTCATATATCATTGTAGCTCTGTATTTACACTTTACAACACTATATTATTAATATTTTCACACACAATAATGCTTTGTTAATAATTTAAGAGAGAGGAAACAAGGAATTTCCTCTTTCTTAAATTAGAAAGAATCAGTATGGCTACCCAAGCTTGGCAAATTAAGTGTTTATTTGATGAATGTAACATTTTTCTTAATATTTTAGTTGTAATTTCAGATCATGGTTTTTAATTCATCTACCAAATTCATCTACCAATCATAGAAGTAAGCAGATAAGTAGATAAGTAAATAATAGATAAGTTGTTTGCAAAATCATTTTTTCATTGTTATAAGTCAATAAACATTATCTATTTATTACTTTATTATTAACATTATCTATTATGTATTTACCTATCTCCATGATGTTTAGTAAATGAATTTCAAATCCATGAATAATAAGGTTGCCAGATTTTGTCCAAAGACTCTAGTTTTCGGGACCAATATTCAATTTTCCAGCAGACGAAAAAACTCTAATTTTTCACTCGCGTGGAATATTTATTAATTGCATATTTAAATTATGGAAAGTAACAACAAAATCTGTGATATTTGTAGTTTATTGTTTTTTTACGAATAATAAAATTTTATGTTATTTTATGAATAATAAAAAAGTTTGTAATTGTGTTCGCACTGTATGTAATTTTGTAATAATAATAAAAAGTCTCTGTGATTGTGTTGATACTTTAGGTTGGTCAAATATCAATAATAAAAAGAAAGTCTGTAACAGTGATCGCAAAACAGGAATTAAATCCTGTTTCTCTCTCTCTCTCTCT
>NW_012130130.1:905060-909276 GCF_000143395.1 Atta cephalotes
TAGTGTTAGTATATTAGTTAGGTTACGTAATAATAACTAATAAATAAAAGTAAAAGTAACGTACGTAACTAGTAGTAGTACGTACAACAAGTAATAATACTCTTCTCTCTCTCTCTCTCTCTCTCTCTCTCTCTCTCTCTCTCTCTCTCTCTTTCTCTTAATGAAACAGTCGGCCGGTTTCCGTTCGAAATATCTCTAGCGCAAGGATCTTCGGATCTCAGCCGTACAGTGCTTAGGATCTGGCAACCGTGAATAATAACTGAAATATTAAAAAAACGATGTGTATACCGATCATTTAATATACTAAAATTGGTTCTTTCTTATAAGGAATTTCCCCTCTTAAATTATAAATAATATCATAATAAACTATAATCTTATAAAAATAATACTGGATTACTTTATTTTTCATTTCTCTAACATTTTTCTTACGAAAAAGAAGAAAATGTATTGTTACTCAATATGAACTAAATGCTACTTTTTTTTTAAATTCTTAACTGTATCTATATATATATAATATACATCTGAAAATGTCTCACATTTTTTTTAATATATAAAAATATTTTCTCTTTTAAATCTAATCATCAGTTTCTACTTTGGACTCAGCAAAAAATAAGAAAAAAATTGCAAAATAGCTTAAGTAAATTATATAGGATCTGAGAACCTTATTTACTATATATAGATATTTATCTCGATATTTACTTATAAATATTTATGTCAATAATAAATATAACAACATTTTATCATAAAGTCAAAGCTAGTAGATTATAATATTACATCGCGCTTTCACAAAACAAAGACCAATGTTTCTGCGCTCTAAAACGAATCTTCTGATGAAAAACGTCAGCTTGTTACAAGCCAGGGAAATTGATTTATTGATGTTGATATAATTATTGCAACAACACATGATAAAAATCTCTGCAATGTTGCAGTTATCGGTTATCGATATATCGGAAATTCAGTGGCTATTCTATATGAATAAGTAAGAATGTGCGACGAGAGCTCTTCTCTCCTTAAACTTCATCGCGAAATGGTTGTGGCTGCTGAAATGTTGCTTGCAACTTGGGAAACAGTGTTTATAATTCATTCGTTTGGAATAACACATCAACGAAATAATGATCTAAATTACTTCCAAAGCAATATATAAATATATATGTTACGACTTGTTGGAAGCCCATGAGCTTTGCATCGACTTTGTTGAGTAAATTGGATTTGCATATTACAAAGTACGGTATATTTCAAGAGCCAGTTACGTTAAGGGAAATAAACGCTTAATTGTTTCATGCATGCAAGAGTAAGATTTCGTATGACGTGATAGTTATACACGTGTATACAGAGTGTCTTCTAGTTCCGACAAAATTCTGAGAAATTTGATTAACCTGAAAGTCTACGCGCACTTGTCTCTAGATTGATAATGGATGCATTCAGGCAGACATTATTCGCGCTATTTAGCGCTACAAACTGTTCGCGGGTTGCAGATGATCATGACGTTACTAATAGTAATGTATTATGTCACAACTGCGCGCTATCAACGCTATTTCTTCCGAGGTAGTGTATTGGTAGCATTAGCGTTTACAGATCCGTGAACGACCTTAGCGTAGCGTTGGTAGCGTTTAACATTCGTCAAAGTTAGATTAATGTTTAAAGGGATTCTGTTCTCGAGTGTCACTAAACTTTTTTCTCTTAGAATTTCGTAGAGTAAACGTACATACGTAATGTGTGAATTTCAAATTTTATAATAATGAATGCAATCTCAATTTTAATCTCTACTGATGACTTGCTACTAGGCTGGAGTGAACGTAATTCTTTCTTGCTTGTGTATCATCTTTAACTTTTCAAAGTTTCTGTGAAGTGCAGTTTGTGTATTTGATTTCATTATAAATGTGAAAATCAGAGGTATTTTGTTATTGACAATTTTTAATTCCCGCATACGGAAAAAAATTACTATTGCGGTATAGCGCGGTAGGATATTCCGCTGCAGATCCTTATTAAATGCTTCTTCTTTTGAAATCGATAACGGATGCTTAAGAGTTTTTCCTTTTATCTGATTAATTTACTTAGTGTAACTATTAATTTTTTGATCTAGTTTCTACATTGTTCACTTCGGCCTAACGGCAAGCTATCATAGAAATTGCAATTGAGATTGCGTTCTGTTATTTACTACGAGAAAATAAAAAATTTACTTTACAAAATCTTAAAAATTTTAATTATAGAAAAAAATTTGGTTGATGATTGAAAACAGAATCTCCTACATTAACTTAACCTCGAATATATCTCTCTGGTTAAACACTACCAACGCTGCGCTAGGATCATTCATGAAAATTGCTAATGCTATCGTGTTATTGGCTCCAAGAACAGCATTGGTAACGTTAGCGTGAATGTCTCTCCGAACGTACCCAATATCTCTAGGAAATATTATGTATATCATTTGAAGTAATGCGAAACAATTGAACTGTGTTTAGGAAAATTGTTTTCCATATATAAATGTCGCCTTGCTAGCTTTATATATTTATACATTACTCCCAAAGATTCAAGTATTTCCAAATTTTGAAAAGAATGTTTAATCAACTTTTTTTAAATTTTAATAAATGAGAACAAATAATGCTTGCGAATGTTGTAAGCATCAAATGGAACACACCTTAAAATAATAATGTATGTGAAAGAGTATATACAGAGCCTGAATTCATGAAAAATATCACATACGAAGATGTACGATAATATTATATTATACATATAAGTTAGGTATATTATAGATTTCGTTAGCTTTTCACATGCGATATTTTACAAGAATCAGATTCTAGTTTACTATACAATATATCGTGTATCCCAGTACTGAAGCAATTTCTATTACCAATACAAATTTAGAATAGTCAATATTCTATTATAAGTATCAAGTATTTTAATATCTCTTATAGCAATATTGCAGCAACATTATTTTAAAAGATTGCATTATTTCATAAAACATTGCTGTAATATAGTAGCAATATTCCTATGTCCGCAAAAATAAAATATTGCTGCAATATTTAGAGAAAAAATTGCATATATATTGCTATGACATTATACAATATTTTAATAATTATTCTAGTTTTATTAATTGCTAAGATATTATTGTGTGTTCAATATCATATTTCAAAATACATATGATAAAGTTATGATCAAAAAATATTCGGAGGCCTAAGAAGTATATCCAAAAAATTGAGAAGATCTCCAGGAGACTCGCTAACTTGAGTTGCTTACTCCTTCTAATAGGACTCTTAGACTCTTCTCCTTACGAGAAGTGTATCTCTTTCGTGGCGGGACTGTGTAATTATTTAATGAATTGTAATATTGCAACAATATATTGCAATATTTTTTACAAAATATTAAATAAAATACAAAATATTACAATATTTTGCAACACTATTGCAATATTTCCAACAAAATGTTAAAATTTCAATATTGTAGTAATATTGCTGCAATATTTTGCTCTAGGGCAGTGTAGGAGAAGTTATACGATTATTTTTTGTCCCGTTTTAGATTAAAACCTCGCATCCATGTCGTGGTGCAATTTAATTTTCTTCTTCATGTGGTGACGTTAATACAAAACAAACCGAACTTTATATTATTGTTGTATTATTATTCCAGTGTGACATATCGGATGGGATACGCTTTCAAATTTCGCGCTTCACCGATAATATTAATTTGATAGATCCCAATGGCATTTTCTACTGTGTATCTTTCTTGAGGCTTTTATACCGTGGCGATCACGTAGGTATTCGCTATAAAATGTCATTTTGTGAGAGTCCCACGCTGCGGGAGATTTCCGCCTACGAGATTGCGGCGCAGTCAGATTGGCGCCAGTCAGGGCTGTATTAATGTAAGGCAGTGTGTTGAAAGTATACTCGTATGCAAACAACCTCTTTTGCTACCCGCTCTTTCTCTTCCCCCTTGTATTGCTGTTTTGCTAAATATTTGAAAACTCGCATGTACATGTCACATTTTTCATTGTCTACAATCACATGAATGTGAAACGAAATGATATTGTTTTATTAAGAAAAACAAACCTTATTTGTCTTTTGCAATAAAAAATAACATAAATTAATTTGATGTACAAGGATTGATGAAAATTCGATAGAAAAGTCTGCAAATACGTAAAAAAAGGAAATTTTCATACGTAATTTAATAGCAAATCATTATAATATATATATATATATATATATATATATATGTTATTTATTAA
>NW_012130130.1:909296-911196 GCF_000143395.1 Atta cephalotes
ATCATTAAATTGTTGATTTTTTCTTGTATAAAAGAAATTCAAGAAATAAGTATGCATATTCATGATGCTATAATATCTTATATATTGTCGCAAAATTACAATCTTTTTCCCGATAGCCTTTTTTTTTAGAAGACATTTTCTCGGAATCCGATTGGATATCTGAAAAATGTCCAACTCGAAGAAATTGCCTTCTCGGATATCCAATGTATTCTGCCCAGATATCCGATATCCGGTAATTTTACGATCCCGGTAATTTTACGGTGCATCTCTAATTAATATTATTGCTCTCATAATTGTTGTTGGATTTATTACTCTTGAATTAATAAATGATGGAGATAATAAGTTACGCAGAAGTTAAATACACAAATACAATTTCTTATTATGCCCAATTACGTAATTCGTTTCTTATTAAAAATAAAAATAAACATAGAAGAAAACATAAAATTCATCTGAAAATATTTTAAGATCAAAAATTCATTAATTTGACGAAAATATTTCGTGACAAAAACATATTTCACTTAGCTAGTATCACAAATAAGATTTAACTTCTTAACAATATCTTTAATCTATGAAACTGAATTGTTCTAAGTAGGCGAAAGATATCTTTGACCTACCAAGGAATGTTTGACGCTGTCATTTCCGCAAAGCAGTTTTAAACCAATTTCAATTATGCCAATTAAGCCAATTATGTTGGATACGTGCGACGTCATGATGCTTTTAATTTTCTGCCATCTTCCAAAATGTTCTCGAATGATATTACGAGTGAGCTTCGAATTTTCTATATGCTATAGTAACCAGTTTTAACATTATATACGTAATAAAGAATTCATTTCTGTGGATAATCCCACAGAATAATTAATAGAAATGGATGTTTCTTTTTACTATTACTATATCTTTTGAGATTTTTCTACCTGTTTCCCTTCTCACAATTTAGATTCTATTAACGTTGCTCTTTAAATACAATATAAGAATATTTCACTTACTTGAGCAACTTTTTCTCCCATATTTGGTGTGTGCATCGCTCCTTGAAAATATTTCGCAGATCCATTGTCTTGTAAGGAAAACTGTGTAATGATATAAAAAACACACATTAACAAAATTTGAAAGGTAACGTAATAACGTATTAAAAAATATATATCCATTTTATTTACATTTATTATTAATTAAATAATTCTATACCTAATGGGAAAATAGATAGCCTAAGCTAATGGGCACTAAACACACAAGTTCGTGCTTTTGAGAATGGTAAACACACAAGTAAGTTCGTGCTTTTGAGAGTGGTAAACAACTTACTTTGTGTTTGATGGAATCCGGTCCCATCTGACTCAGAGACGGCGACTTTCTATCCCTGGACGTTCGCCATTTTTGCAAATCGCTTTCAGAAGCGACGCCAGGAAAGATTTTTGAATGTTTCGCTGCTACAAAAAACGAATGATAGACGTAAGTCTCTTTTAAATTGTGCTACGCAAAAGACAAAGTGATATTGTCATTATCATTAATTCAAAATCTATAGGCGCGAAATACAGGCTCGATCAAAACAAATCTATTTGAATCTTAAATGAATCTTTGAAACTGGCGATAGCGAATCTAAGCTAAGTCACAAGACCAATCGTATTTATGTATATTGTTAATCGATAATCTCTCGACGATTTAACAATTATGAAAAAAGCTGATAGTAATCTTCTACGAATGCAGGCACGTATATAGATATATTAATACGTGTCTTAATCGACATAATTTTTCCGATCAAGTTTTACAGATATATGCATCCTAATCTAATGTAAATACAATGGAATAACGAAACGATCATATGCAAATAAACATTACTCTTCTACATTATTTTTCTGTTTTGGAGTATCTTTTATTCAATTTCAATATTGTTATGTAATATTCGTTAGAA
>NW_012130130.1:912547-918994 GCF_000143395.1 Atta cephalotes
CTTCTTAATATATATATATATATATATATATATATATCTTGTAAATGATAATATTAATAAAAAATCATATTGATGATCATTTCGATGGCCACGAACAGCTCGATGAATGAATAAATAACCGAGCCTATATCTCTCTAGAAGCATTCAGAGGTGTGTTAAAACAAGTTAATTAATCCGCACTAGAAGCTGCATACCTGTGAAAGAAAGATCGTTTTATTGTTCGTAAAAATCGCGCGAGACGGTTATATATCGTGATTAATATACGTTAATTTAATGCTAAATCGGATGTTATATACAGGGTATTTGGAAAATAATAATAAATCTTTTGCATAGGGGCAGAATAGACTAAACTCAGAAGATAAGTCTTCTATTATTTTGCAATTTTTACAATAGTTAACAAGATTAATTGCTAAAAATTGCCAAAAATTGGTTTTCAATAATTTTTTACTCAAATATTATCAACAAATTCTTAGAGTTTTATGAGAAGAAAAGAAACAATTTCGTCTTGTAATTTTTCTATAAAGTTGATGTATTTAAGTAAAAAATTATTAAAGACCAATTTTCGGCAATTTTTAGCATTAATATCTTGTTAATTATTGCAAAATGGTAGAGGACTTTTCTTCTCAGTTTAGTTCATTCTGCCCCTATGCAAAAGATTTATCATTATTTTTCAAATACCTTGTATAATGAGAAGATCGTCTTGCTGATGATTTATACAATGATATATGGCAATTGTTGTTGATTGCGACTCCGATTAGATGTAGTAGATGTTCATGGCTCTGCGATCAATAGGTATACATAATTGTATACTCTGAGCGAATACCCGAATATGATGTTTGTATAGGTGTTTTGAAAAAGCCATGAATGCTTAATCATTCTTGTCTCGTTATAAAGAAAAGCGTAGAAACTTGATTCTCAATCAGCCAATTTTTTTAAAAATCACTAATCAAAAACTGACAACCAGCCTCCCCTCGGTCTCTCCTATTCTTTTATCTAGATAAAATATATATTAAGGGCATCTCAAGAGAAAGATTTTTCGTGAGATAATGTTTCCTCAGTTACTCTAAAAAATTTTCCTTAAAAATTATTTTTTTCAAAATTTTTATATATAATTATTAATTTATATATAATTTTTTTCAATTTCTGGATAATTTTGTTATATGTAATGATTGTTTTTTAGAAACAATTTCTCAATTTTTTAATATAAATTGGAACACTTTTCTTTCGACACAGAAAAAACTACAGTTGCTACGATCAAAAGTCGCATCAATACAATTCCTTGGTTATAAGAACCAAGTTATATGATTGCGATAACCATAAGATTGATATATCTTAACGACTGTATTTGTTAAGATATGTCCATCTTATAATTATTTTAATCAAATATATTGATGGATGAAAATTATCATTATTTCTGGTTGTAACAACCTTAGCATTTTTTCTGGAAGTATCAAGAAAGTTTATCTTTACATAAATAAATTTTTTACATATATCAATTCTCTATAATATTCTAAAATTTATTCTATGATTTTTGACATAATCTTACAAAATTTGAAAAAGTTTAAAGAAAAATTTTTTAGAAATTATAGAATAAGAAATCTTAATATACTTCAAAATTAAAATACAAAAATTTTAAGAAAAAAAATCAACTTTTTCAGTATTTATAAAAAATCAAAATCATATAAAAATTCCGAGAAAAATTTTCCCTGAGATAAATTTAATACTTCAATAAATAAGGGTCGAATTGTGCAAATATAATATTATCGAAACCGCATTGCTTCATATAAAGTTATTGAAGATATCTAAATGTATGCATCTAAATGTTCTTAGATTTGCGAGTATAAAATGGCTGATCGAGGCTACACAGTGCTCATCTGATAATTGTACGGCAGAAGTAAATATATAAAATACAATAGTAGTATTTCTTTAAAATTTTTCAAACGATGAAATTTAAATGCTGGCATATTGTAAATCAAAATGGTACAGGTAGTAAGTAATAATAGTAACAGTATAAATAGTAATAGTAATATAAATAGTGAGTAGTAGAAATAGGCCTATGAAAGCTCAATTGGACACAATTTAAGTAGTACATTAGATCTCGAAAGCTCATGATAACAAGAAAAGCTGCAAGCATTTGGTAAATTGTAATAAAGGAGTGCAAGCTCGCCGGTTGACTCGCGGTCGGTTAAAGGAAAAGAGCAGGATCTGCTCCCTCCTGTTTTACCTTCGGTCAGATTATCGACTGTCGCTGGTCGTCGTTCGAGGGTGATGTGTTCGCTCCCTCGGCCCGCTACTAAAATAGTTTGCTGAAGTTTGACATTGGATTGATAGCTTGTGAGAAGAGGGGATCGCCATCAGAATGACGAAGGTGATAACGTAATATATAAAATAAGGGGATAAAACATTGAAGAAGCTATCGTAATTCTTTACCATCAAAGAAAAAGACTATAAGTCTTTCATAGCACAGAGACACGTTACAATTTTCATTTCGCTAGACACTTGTCCATCTGTTCCTTCTTTCCATAAATAAATTAAAATAAAGAATTATGATCATATTCAAGGAATGGAAGTAACTCGTTAATTGTAACGAAGTTACTTTTTTGGTAACTTCCCGAGAAAAAATATTTTATATATAATATTTTATATATAATATTTTATATATAATTATAATTAATATCTATATGTAATTATATAAAATTATATGAAATTATATATAATTTTATATATAAATTAATATAATTTTATATTTAATTATATATAAATATATATAATTATATACAATTATATAAAATTATATATACTTTTGTATAATTTTATATAATTATACATAAAATATTTTTTCCCGATTACAAAAAAAAAAGTAACTGCGTTACTTTATGACAACTTTACTGGTAAAAAGTAATTGCATTACTTTTTTTTGTAATTGTGTTGATAAAGTATAGTTACATTTTTTTTGGTTACGATAACTGTAATAATTACTTAAAAAAAATCGGTAACTAATAAGAGTAATTTTATTTTTTCCAATCGGTAACGAGTAACTATAATTTGTTACTTTAAAAAGTAACTTTAAAAAGTAACTTTCCCTGATCATATTAAATAAACATGTGTTTTAATATCTATTATAAGTTTTTAAATAATTTTATTTAATATATTGTAATATACAAGGGTGCGTCTAAAATCCGGACAAATCAAACAATTTCTTTAAACAAAATGTTTAAAAAAAAAATTAAATATTACAAAAATTCTTTTACATGGCACTTGATCTCTGATTGGGGAATTTCTGTAGAGCACAATTATTCGATATATCCCCCCCCCTCGGTCTGAAACGTTCGCATGCATGTTGTAATGTAGCGCTGTCTATGCCGACGAATGCTGTCTCAATAGCGGTCCTTCATGACATTGGAATATCGAGATTTGTTTGTGATCTTTCAACCTTTTCAACTACGCTCCCTACATACGTAGTAGTTCAAGGGATTTAAATCTAGGCTGTTGGGAGGCCACAAAGGGAGCCGAGACAAGCAACTCGGCTTGTCCTGGCAGCCTCAGAGAACATCTGTCATATCTTTAATGACATCTTTAATAGTGTATGATTTGTATCGAAGGTCCTCCTCGGCAATTCGACGCATTGTTGGTTCGCTTACACCAACAATCGATGCTAATTTTCGATTGCTCTGGATCATTCGAAATCGGCGCTTGAGCCCTTTCAACGATAGCGGAAGTCCTCGCGTTCTTTCGAGTAACTCTTCCTCGCTGACATATTAGAACCTTCGTTGGACTGTTCTAAAGTCTATTATATTATATTTTGCCACAACGTCATAAACGGTTGATCTCGGTTATCCAAAGAATCGAATTATTTCCGTTGCTGAGCGCTCAGCACAAAGGTCTTCGATGCAACTCTTCGATTATACTCCGCACTTGGTTTCAATATCGCGGTCATTTTGAGAATATGACTGTTTATTAAAAGCATCAGGCTTTCTCGGACACCAACAACAACTTTTAGTGGAGACACAATAAAATAGCGGAAAATTTAAATTAAAATTTGTCCGGATTTTGGTGACCCTGTATAATTTTATTTATATATATTATAATATATTATAAGATTTAATTAACAAAATAGAAAAAACAATTCTGCTAAAATATGTTAAAAATTTAGCTAGATATAAATCTGAAAAGAACTTTGTTGGACCATTAAAATAATTACAAAGAAATTTCAAGCATGACGAGGAGTGCTATAAAAAGTTTTAATATTCTAGTTTGAAAAGTAGTTCCACATATCATTACATGGTTACGCATTTAGCTAAATTCTTAGATATTTCAGCAAAACTATCGTTTTTTGTGTATCATACAAGGTAATTTCTCGAGCTTAAACAACATAATTCTTAATTTCTATTTTTTTTCCATAAATAAAATAAAAAATTATGATCATATTAGAGAAGTATGTCATAATGTTCATTACAAGTTTTGCTATACTTAGAGAAGTAGTATAATACAAGATAATTCCATCTCTAATCGCAAAGCAACAAAACTCTTGATTAATCTCATACAAGGTAGAGTTTAAAGCTATTTATACTTGCGCATAAGTTATTTATATTTGTATATACCTTAATTAGTGTTATTTCGTTTATTGAACGTGTAAACATATTTACATGCGCAGCGTAATGTTACTTATTTCGAAACGCGCATCCTCTATGAGAAGTGTCTTCCTACGCGATGACTATATTAAAAATAGCGCGCAAACTCTGACAGGATCTTGCATCTTTCCCTCGATCCTTTGTCGTCTCTGTGCCTTAAAACTCGTTCTCATGACTTATACTCCTTTTCCCCAATGTTCAAGAACTGTCTTGTATTATCGGTGACGTTAAACTCATGTATTATCGGTGACATTAAGAATAGTCGGACACTCTTGGAGATGGTGAATCAAACGTTTTCACATTGTTCCCGTGCTCTAGATAAACTTCACACTTTTGGCAGAGGTGTTATCAGATTACAAAGCAATTGTATGTCGGATGCTTATTGTATTTCAAATGTTGACTAACAGCTATTACAGTAAAGTCATGACTGCCAAAAAACCGTCCTAAACCTGCCAGATATCTCTCTTTTCAGCTGTAAGATTTATTCTACAACTTTAAAGTCGATTTTTCCGGTGTAAAATTTGCTACTTGTTGAAAGAATAAAAGTCTATTAGAACACGTGGAAATGTCTTAATATTCAAGCTCCTTTGTAAAAATTTAATATTGAAAGATAGTAATTAACAATTTATTTGAATATTAACTCATAATTAGATAACTCATAACTAGTAGTTAATTATAGTATAAATTATAGTATACTAGTATAAATTATAACTGAATATGTGGATCTTGACGACTTTGAGACTTTTTCTAATATATTAATTAATAATGCTTTGGAATGACACTTTATGTTTGATAATTTTATATTTTACAGTTTTGAATTTGAAAAATTCTTAAAAAAATAAAATTAATAATAAAAACTGTAGTTAGTCCAAAAGAATTAGTATGTTCCAAACGTTAAAAATCATTCCTTGTTACGGATTAAAACTATCAATATTGGTCAATAATATAATTTTTAATATCAACATAAGTAATTAATCATTACTTTTCAATATATTAAATTGATCATATTAATTGGATTTCTGTAAGTCATTTCTGATATGCGTAAGATTTCGGAAACATATTATTAGATATCAAATTGATCGTATTCATAAGAAAAAACACGTAATAATTTGTTATAAGAATAAATATATAAGAATAAATTGCCTCTCACTGGGCGAAAAATATCCTTCTGATTTTTTTTCTTTGTAATTAACACAAGTAAGAGAGACAGAGCAAGTAAAAAAGAAAATGTATTTATCTATCAGTTTCTATCCGCAACATGCAAGATCTCGCGCTTTTATAAGCTACATACATCGATATATAATAGTTTGCGACATTATAGAGTGTTCGCGATGTATGGCATGGAAGGCCAGATGGTCACTCTCTGTCAACATTTGCGGCATGAAACATCGCATGCAACGATATTATTATTATTATTCGCGTTACTATAAATTATTATTTAACTGCGATATACATATACGGACATCATACATCGCAATTATAAATACGAGCGAAACTTTTAGAATAAAATTTTTGCAATCACGACATTGAAATATTTTTCCATTTTTTTCAATTAATATCAAATAAAATAAAATCTTTACAGACCAAATCATGGACGGTGGAACGATAAAGCAAACGCTATTCAATTTATATTAGTCTTCATATAATCAATAATGATTGCGATATTTCCTTAACTTGTCAGGGATAGCTACGCTATTCGTTTTAATTAGTCATAAAATGATCGATAAGATCTGAAGGTTTCAATCAGTCGTGGCCTTTAGAAAAATAAATTCCAGCTAGAATTGAAACACAACGCAGCTAAAGGAGAATGGATATA
>NW_012130130.1:922019-937095 GCF_000143395.1 Atta cephalotes
TATATATATATTATTTAATTATATTATATACTAACTACTATATATATATATATATATATATATATATACATATTTGCTGATAAAATTGTTATTATTACTGACATTATAGCAATAATAATCATAATTATAACACGTAATTCTAATCAAATACCAGTCTTTCTCTAAGTGTAGCATTAATTAATGGATAACTACATTCATAGAAAAACATAGTAGTAACAGTATCACATTAAGACATAAGTCGAGAAGAATATAATTTAAGGTAGCAAATGTTTAGGGATGGGAAATTTTGAAAAGAATTTTTTTTAGTTATTGAAAAAATATTAAAAAATTAGAAAACATTAAAAAAAGAAAAAGTTTTTGAATTAAAAAAAATTTATCTCTTTTTCATGAAACAAATATAACGATTATATATTGCAGAATATAGGAGGTAAACAACAAAGTTTACATATGCAGCTTTATATATAGCGTTCTGTTATTCACTGCAAATTCTGAAAATCTATAGCTTACATAATGTCTACTATAAATTTTAGCAGTCTTATACTTCTCAATACAGAATTAAATATTGCCATCATATTTGTTTTGTATCTAGATTTTTATTTGAGAGTCTCCAATAAAGATCTATTCTTTTTTAAAGAGTTCCGAACTGGTAATTATAAATTTATAATTATAATTATAAAATAACAATAATAAATTTATTAAGATCATATATGTGAATACACAACAAATAAGAATTTAAAAAGCCTATTACGATTTTAAATGCTTAAATAATTTCTATGTGAATTTATATATACTAAATATATATATGTAGATAATCATTGGAACTGTGCGCCGAATTGGTTTTCTCTAGGGTATGTAGAATCCTCTAAGAAAAGATTTTTCCTGTAATTCTATATTGGCAGCTATTACCCTTAAAATTCGAGGAATCTCACCAAGGCAACGTGTTGAGCATGTATGTACAACTAATCTTATTAGTTCGATAGCACGATCGGCATCCATTATGTTCAGCCATGCTCGTGAAATTGAAACGGACAGAAGGTAGATAGGTAATAGGTGCCAGAGATAGTTGCGCTCTTGCACACCGCACGTACGAGAGCTCCAACATGTGTTCAGATTGTATGGTAATAGCTCATGCATGCGCTATTAATTCGTATACGGTCGTGTGATAATCTTTGTTCGTTCCGCACCTACTCTACGTATCAGTCGCGTATCGCGACGGTAAAACTTTGTCCCAGAATTTTGGGCTATCGCCATCCGTCACGTGCATGCTGAACGCGCATTTAGCCCTCGTTATATTGATGTTACGTTTGAAAACGTGATTAAAATAGGTGTTTCATCAAAACTCGGCGGATGATTTCTCTTTCTGGCTGAGATACTGTTGGTTAACATTTTGAAAGTATCTTTTGCACCTGCACTGTCAATGTTTCATGCAGATGAATGTAATGCAAAATTTCATTAGAAAAAATATTTAATAATAATCCAAATTCGTAAATAAAAATCCACCGAGAAATGTTCAATACAACTAAAGTGAAGGAAGCCATATTCGGTCTAAACGGATCTTGGTATCTAATAATGCAATATTTATGCGAAACTGAAAATAAGCTTAAAGTGGAAATTAATAAGATTTACATAAATATTATTAAACATATCCGCTTTGATTGAATATGATTTTCTTTGCTTAAACGTACTTAGTGACAGATAGCATCATGTCCAAAATCAGGACTAAGAGTCTTGGAATATCAATTCAATTGAAATATCTTTAAGGTATTTTTAAGATGTCTTATGTCTCGATTCCAGATGTACAGGCGCGTTGTCTAGTTTATATGATTTTATGCAAAAACATATGGAGACTACTTCTAGGATAATTTTCACGCTGATTTCAAATTTGCTACAATATATATTTACAAAATATTTACATCA
Source organism: Atta cephalotes (assembly GCF_000143395.1). Taxonomy (NCBI): domain Eukaryota; kingdom Metazoa; phylum Arthropoda; class Insecta; order Hymenoptera; family Formicidae; genus Atta; species Atta cephalotes. The sequence continues at coordinate 923,937 of NW_012130130.1, forward strand.
GATCGAATTTCTGAAATATAAGAAAAGACATTTTTCCAATATATCGTGAAGTTTATTAAAATTAGAAAATAAATCAAAAGTATTGAGAATTCAATTTTTATATGATTTAAGACTGATTTCACGTACTAAAGTTCAGTAGTTACTTACAATTAGTACATTTTTGTTCGTTTCAATAACGATTTTCTTCCTACTAACGATTTTCAATTATTATCAAATTCTTATGATAAAATCCGTTCTGCTTATCTCTTTTCGCATCCAAATTATGCAGGAAAATATACAATAAAGGAACATTTGGTTCTTATATAATATTTGGTTCTCATATGTTAATATTAATTTATTATACAATGAACAAGATTGTAACATCGAAGCAATGACATACGTAGAAGACATCCACTGTTAATCTAATTATAATATCAACGTTTTGTACTGATGATGGTAAAATCTTGACCGAAACGTATACAATATTATATGTTAATATATTAATTCGGAATATATAATATTATTTATCTCTAAAAAACATCTTTAGCTGGCTATATGTTCCTTTATTGTATATTTATACTTTAAGCCTTCAGAAAGTATAGCATTTAAATATGTAGGAAAAATAAGGTTACATTTTAAAAATCAATATGATACATCTTAAAAATGATTTATCTTAAAGTTAATTGCATGCTTAAAAATTCGATCTGATGAAATATTTCTGACAAATTCAGCGTTTTAAAATATATACGTTAAAGAAATTGTTTCCTTTTTTTGTAATAAAAATTATTCAAAATTTAAACTAGTGTAATTATGTTTCTTTTTTATATATCTTCTTTTACAGTTTGCTGTAAACATTAATAACCTGAAAATGTACTTTTCACGGATAATTGGGAACATGGAAAATTTCTTCGTATCCTGTTTGCATATGAAAATTAAATAGCTCTATCCATTGCAGTCTTATTCACATGTATGCATTACTAATGACACTACTTAATTATCACTGGTTAACTTATCGCGATGTTGAAACGTGAGATCGCATGTTCGCATAGCGAATTGCTCATTGCAATTGCTGCTGGATGCACTTTTTTTACTTACGTCGCTGACTCCTTCGGGACTCGCAATGGGAGCAGTGGTGCCAGGCTGCGGTATGATGCTCGGAGTCATCGCCGATGTTGCGCCACCATTGTTGTTGCTGCTGCCCGATGGCGGTGGTAGTCCCGGCGGAGGTGTGCCAGTCCTCCCAGGACCCCAAGATTCCATCATTGTGGGCGAGCCACATGTTAACGGGCTTAACACATCACATAAGTTTTGATTAATCAGTCATTCGTTCAAGTTGCACATGTGAGATCACATTTACTGTATACTATTTTAATTTTCGAACACTTGCGAACACTACCCGGATAAGTTCAGAAATTATTTCGCACTTTGAAATAATAAAAGGAATGTTTTCTTTAAAGATTTACTACGGATTAGTAAACTTATTACGGATTAGTCACACACCTAAATTTGATCTTTTTTAAGAAGTATTAAAATTTTATCGGAATTACGGAAGACCTCATTAAAAGCAAGTTGGTTATAAATTTTGTGTGATACTCAGCGGGACTTGTTATCTCTGGCTTTATGAAAGATTCAAGTGGGACACGATTATACAGATAAACAATAGTTATTGCGAGAAAATCAGCGATACAGTACGTATTTATATCCAGTACAGGTGAACCCTCCGATAAAAAAAACAGCGAAACAGGTGCTTTCCATTAGCCCGACCAGGAAATTGTGGTTGACAATGGCCAGCCATATTTACTGTAACCCCTTTCCCCTCTCTTTTTTCATACCAGGAAATGATGTTAATCTGAAAGATGGTTTGCACGCGTAGCTCAAGCCCGCAAATGGCCGCGTCGTGGGATGGCAAGAGAATTTTACTGTGTAAATCCTAAGATTATGGGGATGGTCGATAACGCGATACGGAACGGAGGTCGAGTGAAGTGTGTCAGTGTTAGGTCAGACTAACCAATCGATAAACAACCTGAACCTGCGGCGCAATGCGTGTATGCTTGCATGTGTGCGTGTGTCGCGTTAAGCGTCACACGCGACTAGAGATCATTAGTCGGAAACGAATTTCTTTGTATTAAAATTACGAAATTACTAAAATACTGTAAGAGTAGTATTTTGCGATATTCGTAATTAGAAAAGACAATTGAAGATTCGTTCGAAATGATTTTTTTGTGAAAAAGGTAAAAAATTCGTTTTGATATTTCATTCGATGTGTACTATAGTATAGGTGAGACATAATTTTATTTATTATAATTTTTTTTAAGAACTAATTTACAAAATTCGGCTCTGTACGCACTTTCGCAGCTTCATAGAAAAAAAAAAGTTAAAAAAGTTTTGTGACGCAATATTACTTCTAGAAAATAAAATACAATAAAATGTGTATCCGTATTGTAAATAAAGAGTATATCATTTTATATATTATAATGTCTTTAAGAGCGAAATTGAAAAACTTGATTTTTTAACAGACTTCGCAGCTTCATAAAATATAAGTCAAGAGAAATTTCATGACAAAATCCTTCTTCTGCGAGACAATACCCAAGTAGCAAGATGATGTCAAATAATGTCATAATAACGTTTTTTAACGTCAATAAGACGTCATTAAAATGTTACCTTGCTACTTATATAACAGAATCTGATAGTGCACGTAGCTGCATCACAAATAAGAAGTGAATGAGTTGATCACTCCTGTGACGACCTTTAAACTATAATTGCATTCCATGCATTCCATGATGGCGCAATTCCACGTTCACTGTTGTTGTTTCGTTAAACAATCATTCTTCATTATCCATCTGCCGTTATAGAATTTATGGATATATAACCATATCATCCTTTATCGTTTTTAATTCAAAGCCCGACATATTTGTAACGCGATTAGATTCGATCGGAAGGGAATTATGTAAGAGAACAAAAACGCATGGGATAGGTTAAGCGAATGCATAAACAGTTACAGATACCGTGCGTCGTACAAAGCAATAGCCTTCCATGTTGCGGAGCGACATGCCCGCAGGAGCCATTTGTGAGCGTTCACAACTATTCAGTTGGTCGCTTCATTATATTAACTGTTTCTTCTTATTAAATATGTACGAATATATAGGATGTAATTTAAATAAACAAATGAACAATGGGTTTGCGGATATATTTATATGAACTTTTCCATACTTTAGGAGTAAACTTTTGAAATATAGAAAAGTTCATATAAATATATCCGCAAACCCATTGTTATTGAGATATAAATATTCGATCACGAACTGTGGACTGTCAAAATAAAAGTTATTTTTGAAAGCATTTTTGTAAGCAATATTTAATTCAATAATCATAATTCAATTATTTACTAAACACTCAAAAAGAACGCTCAAATTTGGGTGTAATTTCGGATCATCAACTGAAAGTTAATGCTCAAAGAAAAATCAAAATAAATGGCTTTATTATATAAAATTAATTAAATCTGTTTTATTCATAAAATAATATTATTAATTTGCAACATTTTTCGAAATATACACGACAAAATTATAATTAAAAAGCGCTCTCTCTCTCTCATTTAGGAATTAATTTCCTTATTTTTCTAAATGGTCACCCATCCAATCGTATCCTACGGTGCTTCACTACTGCAATCGTATGGGAACTGTTGTTTCGATGATCCAAGAACACTGAATATTAGTATATAACTGTGTGTGATATATTTTAATAGGGCTTCAACATCTTTAGGACTGCGTTTGAAAACATCATCTGAATGCTCTTGTATTTTATATTAACCTTGTTTCACATTGGACAACAAGAATAAAACAATGGGAGTACTTGGATAATTTCCGAACAGCATAGATAAAGTTTGTCAAAAAGATGTTTCATGCGTATATAGTATTAAAATATATTTCTTTCATAAATGAATCTGACGTATGATTCAACATTTCAGCGTTAATTTTATATTCAACATTTCAGCGTTAATTCTATATTCAACATTTCAGCGTTAATTCTATATTCAACATTTCGTTAATTCTCAATCATAAAGATTAACATTTAAGTTTTTACACTTACAATTATTAACACTTACATTCAATTTTTAAAATGCCACTCAAAGGTTATTAAGCCGTTTAAAATTTACATTCATCTATTAAGTGTCATGAGTAAATCGCAGTTGGATGTTACCATCAAATTCGGTATATAGTATGGTGTATACACCAAACTATTCACCGAATTTAATGGTCACACCCAACTGACATTCAACATTGATGTTCAATGCTTAATTGATATTTAATATTGAATGTTTACACTAAGGCAACATATTATATTATGGTCTCAAGTGACACTCAACATTGATGGTCAATGCTTAAATGACACTCACTGTTGACGGTCAACACTTAACTTTGATGGTAAACATCTAAATTTGAGTGTTAACACAATAAATTGAAGGTTTTTTTTTTGTAAGGAATGATCAATTTGATAACAACTTTTTAATAAACAATGATTGTCGATTGAAATGTTCTGGAGACTATTCAGACAGGACATTGGCCATGACAAGATATGTTAAGATTTTCACTCCATCTCTCTCTTTCTCTCTCACTGAGAGAAAGGATTTTGTTGCATTTAACAAGCCAGTAACCGATGATCAGTAAATATGTGACAACAAATTTTGTTGCTGCTAGTTTGCTATACCAACCAATTATTAACAGAAGCAAAGCAAACTATATAGAATCTAACTTATCTTAACTATCTTTTGGATAGACTTTAGTTCATTTACATAGAATTCGTAGATGATCGTAGAGTCTTAAGTCGTAGGAAATCGACTAAACACAGTCAATATAGGGAGAATACTTGATTAGAATTGGTCAATTTCTTACAATTTGAGACCTCGTAACTGTCTAGGACTTATATATATATATATATATATATATATGCATGAGCCTCTTATTCGCTAGCGATATTATTGATTATTTATTTATTACATTGACAAATTAATTTGCAATCATAACAAATCGATCATTTTTTAAACAAATATCACATTTGTTTGCTTATTTTACACTCTGTAAATTTGAAAAAAGAATGTTCAAATGACTAAAGATTTAGCAAGATACAGATCTGACAATAATTTTATTTGGATATAATAATTTTATTATCTTCAAAATACAGTTACAAGAATGTTAAAACTTTTGCAGCTTGTTATCAACACTTAAACATTATTAAATATATCATTTTGATAATTTGACAAAATTTTTTCAGATCTATCTAGCTAAATTTTTAAATACTTTAACAAAATCATTCTTTCCACGTGTCAAAGAGATTGCTATAATCTGCTGTATCCAAAGAGCAAGGTTTTAATGACGTCTTATTGATATCTAAAACATCAAAATATTATCTTAAATATTATTGAACATAAAGCGTTGATAACAATGCTGCAAAAAGTTTTAACATTTTCGTAATCAGTTTTATCGTCCTATTTATTTTAAAGATCCAAACAAAATTATTTTCAGATCTGTATCTAGCTAAATCTTTATTGAGAAAAACCGTTTTTTCCATACACCTGTGAATATAATGCTTATTATAAAAATAATTAAAAACATGACAACTCTGATTACTATAGAAGATAGAAGGCAGATTACAGAATAGGTGAAAAAATTGTCACGATATCTTGTACAGCTTGCGTTGCATTCTCGAATTATCAAAATTACTTCTTCACAATTTGTTTAGACGTTATTACATAGTTATTAGTCGTTTGTGTTTACTGCGTTGTCGTAAAATTTGAATTTTAGTATTTAATATTAGCTTAGTCTAAAAGAGCTATATACATAGATTTGAAAATAATGAATTATTTTGATGTTTAACAAAATTATTTTCAGATCTAATTCAGTTTATCTAATTCAATTTTTTGATTTCAGCAGATAACGGAAAGTTTTATAGTACGTACTCTTTACGTAATTTAAGAGTTATGTTGGTTTTAATTTTGTAACCTTAGTCTAGCTTGAAGGCCTTGAGTTTTAGCTTTAAATGATATATATAATTCTATAGCATAATTGATATCATTTTAATTGGTTAACAAATTTGTATCAAATATAGTTATATAGTCACAGAAATATCTATATATATTAAATTATTTCAATAAAATAAAATAATTTTCGTAATTCCTTTTTTTCGATTAATTAGAAATTAAAAGCCGGTTCAAAAAGCCGGTGAATATTATTTATGTAATAATTATTTACTATTTCGCGAGAGGAAGACTTTTCATAAAATGCAATAGAAATAACTATAGTATATTAAACAACATCACTTAGAAATAGTAGAACAACGGGATAACTCATTCTCTTAACAGCTTCACTTTACCCATGGTGTGGTTTGTCCGCAGTTTTTACGAGACGTTGCGTCGCCGTCGCAAATGCGGCGTTTAATTACCGTTCATTCGAATTAAATTAATTAATTCCGCGCTGAATGCCAAGGATTTAACACGAGATTAGTCGACGCTCGATAAAATTGGTCCCCGCCTGCGTCGTTTGTCTGTTAATTGAACATAAAAACTCAGACTCGGGAAGGAATAACAAACTTTCCCGAGAGAGTTGAGAAACTGAGGAGGGGGCCGTTTAATTCATTGGAAAATTTATGTGGTTGATGGTTCGTCAACGCTAAGCTGAATTTGCAAGAATTTTGTAATGGCGAGACATTCATCAATTTTTTCAAGATTTCTATACTAATAATGTTAGGGATAAGAACATGGATGATTTGTTTGGAAAATGTTCAATGGTGTTCGACACAGAGTAGAGAATCGTTGCGAGAAACGAACCTTCATAAGAGATAACAAACAACTCGTCGAGATAAAGAAAGATCTCCTTCCTTTTTGCGAACTCTCGAAAATGTTTATATGCCTTCCCCTCCCTTCTTTGCCGGCTCAGTGATTTGTATGCATGAGCGAAGTTGCAACGCGACGAACAGTTCATCATTCAAGCAAATGAAGATGCGATATGCTGCGCGACGATGAAAATCCATTTCTTGGATTTGATTTTAAGATTCCGAAATAGATTGTTGATTTTTATCAGATAATCTCGAGCAAAACGATCTTTTATCCAAAGGATTAACCTTCCAGCATCACCCTAAAATTTTTGATCGTAGTTTACACTCTGAGCCATTGAGGGAAACAGCATGTATTTTTTATGATTTCGGACTACATAAAAAGTTGAAAAAAATCTTGTATATTTGTGAAACATTTAACAATAAATTTTTACTATAATAAAATCTAGACTATATTTTATTAATTCTTTACACGTTGAAATCTAAATAAGAATTTTGAGAAAACGTGCCTTAAAAAGCACAAAGTGCTGCAGAATTAAGATAACCAATATCTTAAGTCAATATACGGAAGGAATAATTTTGCTGAAATATCTAAAAGAGCTATATACATAGATACAGATTTGAAAATAATTAATTATTTTGATGTTTAATAAAATTATTTTCAGATCTGTATCTATCTAACTCAATTTTTTAATATTTCAGCAAAATCATCCCTTTCGTGTAATAATCAGGAAATAAAGCGAATTCATAAACAAAACTTTTGGTTCTACATAGCGCGAAAAAATCTAATAACAAATAAATTTAAACCCTAAGACTGCCAGTTGAAAAGCACAGACAACAGGGAACAGGGAATAACACATTTGAACTTATCAGAAATTGTATACATATATCTATTAGATTCAATCAGATAAGAGAAATTTTCTATTCTCTGTTCCTCTATTGCCTCTACTTTTCAATTGTAGGTATCTTAACTGTCATTAATAATTCAAAGTATATAAAGACATATTTTTCGAAGAATTGATCGTCTGCTTCTTGAAAGTGAAATTATTTAGCAACGAATAGAATTATGGGCAACAAAAGACAACAGTTGATTATCATCAGTGAGATCGATGAATCTTGCACCAATATTTATCGCAGGTATTTCGCATTCCGCGTATCGCAAGGAGCTGAACTTTATCGCCGGATGCGATCAGCCGACTCGCGCGCGCGGTAGATTTATCGACGTTTACAGCAGCAAGGTAACCCTGACATCGATTCCCACCAGGCGTGTTGACAGAATGATTTCGTAATACAAATAGATGCACGTAATAGTGCTGTTTTCTTTGCTTGGAAAAAAAAGTTGAACCATTTTCAGGTCTATCTTTGTTATGTGTAAAGGAAAGATATATAAAAGATATTATTGAACATGCAAGAAACATGTGTCCAAATTTCCCTTTTTTCTTAATTATATTTCTTAATTCTCTGAAGCTAAGAAGAATGTATTAAATCCACTCACATCATATTCGATATCACAAATAAATGAAAACGGCCATGGCAATCATGCCATATTCTCATATTCCTATATTCCTATGACGATATGTATGAATTTTTACAATTTCGATATGTATGAATTTTTACAATTTCCTATTTTAACGATTTAGTATTGTTTATATTTTTCTTATATGCAAATTTGAATTATTGTTATTAAAACAAACTTTGCATTCATGCACTTATATAAGTATATAAGTTACGTCATTTTGTGCAATCCTTGAAATTAATTAGTTCTTTTATTTAACTAACTATAAATTAAATTGGTTTCACAGACTCAGTAACTTACAGATTATGACGTCAACTTTAGGGGAGATTACATTTTCCGAACCTCAGTATCTTTTAATCTCCTTTTAAATGCAAACTATAATAGATTCGATTTCAAAATTAATAAAAAATCTATAATTCCTTTCATAATTTCATGCACTCGATATTTGGACGAAAAACATGTTTGTATAATTCTCGGGCAAAAAATATTAGAAAGCATTTATTCGTTTGCATGCCAATAATTTCCACGCTGGCGTGTCATTAGCGCGTCGCTGACATTTCCAATGGAAACGGCGCATTTGTAGTGATAATTTGTTTTTGAACAAGATAACACTCGTATAATTATGGAAGCTTGAATATTTTTCCTATATACGATGAAACCACATCTACACTACTTCAAATTATCGACCTTTTTAGCACTTTGTGTGCTATGAAAATACAAATTACACACTAATATACTTTTTCTAGTTGAGCTCTTTCGAAAGTTCGAAGGGATTGTTTGTTTCAAGGTAACTTTTCTTGTTGCAATCTTGTCACATTTGTAAAAAAAGAATGCCTTATCGTTGTGAAGAAAAAGCTTACTTATTTTTTCAAAGCAACAAGCAAAATATACTTCGACACGAGTTAGAGATAATAATTATCAAAGAAACTTAAAAACTTAAATTAAAAAACCCAGTATTTTAAAATTTTGGATATGAAAGTTTTTTACTCGGATATATATTTTCTTTGAATATTTAACGCCATATTAATGTTCTAGAATTCAGTTTTTCATCCAAAATATTTAGTGTAAAATGTAGCTAAACAATCAAAATATAGCATACAATGACTAAGTAGCGGTGGCCATGGATATACTTAGATTCAGTTTCGAAAAGATGTTATCACTGCGTACAACACAAAATTTCCGCCTTGATATTTATAAAAACAAATGATATAAAATAAGACAAAAATAACGTAAATATTAATAAATTTTCCAACAAATATCAAGAAAAATGAATTCTATATATTTTTTTAGGAAAAACAATTTTTTTTATCAAAATTCTCAGTTACGATGAGTAGTCATTTCATTCTTAGTTGTTGACGATATCTAATGTGAAAATTTTAACACATTTTGGCACATTATGTATTAAAGTTAATATTGATCATTGATAATTATGATGGTTTACTTGAGTTTGGAATAATCAAGATCATAATATTTTTTATTGAACAGGAGATATTAAGAAAACAATCGAGGACTTTTGATGAATTTGATACTGTGAGATATTATGGATTGATTATAATACATATATCATGGACACAATTATGATTATATATATTAACTCTATTAACTTGTTATTGTGACAGTTATTTTTTTTAACTTGATTTTTTAAATATGCGATTGATGAAGATTTTTGTTAAGTCGAAATTAGTTTCGCATGTAATTTTAATATAGATATCAACACATTAAATTTACAATAATTACAATTAACATTCTGTATTTTTAATTTTTTATCTCGTCTTCGACTATTTTTATTATTATAATGCAAAATCCTTTTATTCTGAAGTAAAAAGAAATCTATTCTTTTTATCTTTAAAATCCACTATTATAAAATTTTCACGATGACAAAATTAATTTCTTTAGTTGATTGATTGTAATATATGCAAATTTCAATTAGATCATAGTGCGTGAATATATAGACTGCGTTATAACAGATTTATGGTATCAATTATTACATATATAGTTCCTCCACGCTTTCGCGCCTTATACTCATGCACGCTATCATTAAATGTATATGAGAAAATTGGAATGAAAAAATTGGAAAATTATATTCGCATGTTGATTGTTTAATCAGATTCACAACAATTCATCAGAGTTTGAAAATACATTTTTAGCATGATATTTGATAATTGTGTATGGCTGCTGTTAATTGAATTATACAATATTTAAATTGCAATAAAAAGAAATTCGGTTTCTTGAAACTCTTTCAAAGATTTAACCTACATAGCGTTATCGTATCGCTTGTTCAAATACATTGATTTTTCCACGAACTTTCGTCATGATTTCATTTTGCTATAATTAATTATACTTAATTGTTTAGCTTTTTCGTAATTGTCTCACGATATTATATTACAAAGGTATGACCTCAAAAGCAACTTTTTTTATATTTCTTAGATTAATTAACTTTAAAACGAATTGACTTCATTTATGTAATCAACGAATGCGTGTTCTCACGTGAAGGTCTTTGGGAACGTGCATAACGTCAAATTTCCTCGTTGAATTGGTATATTTTGCTAAAACTCTGCCAAAAATTGTCGGCGATTTTTAATTTGGAGAAATCTTCGCGATAATTCTATGAATATCTTAAATCTCAAGTTAGCATGCAATTTCCTTTCTGTGAATTCAACTGTGCAATTTAATATACCGCATTCTTCTATACTAATTAGATTTGCAAGGAATGTGATCATTTGCGCAACACATAAATTTGTTAATAATACGTTATAAAAGTATAATTTAACTACATAATAATAATCCGAAAAATAAGTAATTGGCTTAACTTTAGCTCTCTCGGAAAAATGTTTTAAATAAATACTACACGATTATTTAATTAATTTCAAAATAACATTGATATCCATAAATACAAGTTTTCACGTAATATAATGGATATAATTATACAAAAAACTGACTGTAATGTTTCTTGTGATAAGAAACATGAATGTCTGGAACAATGCGTTTAATTGACAAAATTTTCTAATAAACAGATAACAAATTATCATTATTCTTGGTTATCTTCGAGTCGCGCTTGCTAACTCACTTTCACATTGTTTGCTCATCGCTTTTTCATGGCGTTTTCAAATAAGGGACATCAAGAAATCTATTGTCATTCGACATTCGTGCTTGAAACTTTGCGTCATAACAGTTGCGTGCCAGTCATGGTTCACTCTGAAATACGCCTCATCGCCTTGAAATTCACTACCTAGAATGGTGTATCGCTCCCTCCCTTCCGGTCTTTGCTCGCATCCACTATCTTGTTGGCAGGGCGAGACATACCTTACGAGTACATTTCTCACTGTTAACATAATCCTATAATGCTGTTTCATGTCACGAACGAAATAACTTTTCTGAATTACCATAAAAAAATTTTATCAACTAGCACTGGCTATCATGATTTCAGTAGGTAATTAAAAAATGAACAATAATAAGTTATTCTAGACTATAAGAATTCTAGACTATAAGAATAAGAATCTAGCTATAAGAATAAATCAAATGAGTAAGAAAAGAGTCAATACGATTAAGGCTAGATAATTAGTAAGAAAGATGTGCATTAAAGATTTATATAAAAAACATTATTTAGATAAGATCTATTTGATCATATTAATTCTTTCCTTATTTATTTACAAAATGGATTTATTATATTGCTGTAGACACAAAGAGTTATAAATACAAAATTTTCGAAAAGTTTGCTATTAGTAAGAGCTGATGCCGACGATGAGCTTGTTATGCATTAGAAATCTTTTAATGCTTGACTAAAGTGAATTAATCTTATGATTGGATGTCAGTTATGAATCATTCACATTTTCGGAAAATGAGAGAAAAGAAGAGAAAATAGAAACAGATAGCAATACTAAAATAAAGGATAACTTTGACTCAAAATCGGCGTTTCTTGCTTTTTTTTTTCAAAATTTTGATAATAATAAATACCCAAATAATATGCATATTAAAATCATAAGACATTAAAAAAATGTCTTAAAGACGTTTGGAGATTTTTTTATGGCCTAATCTTGAACATGCGTGCTATTTAGACATTTTTTAAAAATTTAGGCCAAGTTACTCCAATCTAGGCCAAGATTATTTCATTTTAGAAAAGGAAAGCAAATGCTATCTATTCGCTATTTTTGATCCACTTTGGCCAGACTCTGATTAGATAGTCTCAACTATGCTTTGATAGATTACCTTGATGTTGACCCTATGATTCAGAAACAACTGTAGAATAGTGTCTAGAACTATGCCGGACATTGTTCAATATGTCCCGGATAGAATTGAGCTTAATGGCGGCTGTAAATCACTCATGATCATGTGCGATGCTTAGGAAAAACAAGCAGAAGTGTAACCTCATAATCATCGCGAAAGATAGTAAAGTTGGTACATTTGTCAATGTCATCGTTGAGTTGAGCTTTAAAATCCTCATAGAACATAACTTGAACGTTCTGGTTTATTGTCCCAATAATATCATCGACCAATTTCTGGGTTGGCGAATTCTCTTGAGTTTATGAGTATTCATTAATTATGTTAATTTCTTGTGGTTAAACTGGAAAACTACGATATGAATCTTAACGCGGATTTTCAGATCGATAGAGCCTAAATTCCTTCTAGTCGTGAACTTTCCACGAACAAAATGACGCCCGGATTGTAAGGAAGAGAAATCGCTTTGTGCCCGGATGAGTGAAAGCTGAAATTAGCTTACTCCGACAAAGTTGATATTATCAAACCATGCTTTATATTCATGCTTTGCGCGCCGGAAAACTTTGTCGCGCTATCAGCTTATAATCACATTCCGAAAAGCAATGCCTTCTTGGTACTATCCCCCCC
>NW_012130130.1:938908-942848 GCF_000143395.1 Atta cephalotes
GGATAAGGTGAATTTTAAATATGGTATAATTCTAAATAAAATTTGAATCCAATTTTCAAGGCTCAAGTTTGATAACCTCCTCATTGTGCGAGAGAGGGACTAAAAGATACGTACTAACAAGAAAAAATGACTGAACTTGAACCTCAAAATTGGATTTAAATTTTATTTTGTTTAGAATTGAATAAACTTTCTCTTTACGCAATCAGCCCCAAATGATCTCCAATTGACCTTGACCTTGTCCTTGATCCTCAAGGAAGGTCATTGATTTTTTCCGTCACTCATTATTCATTAAAAAGTTATGAATAAAACAATTTTTATGAATAGTATGTAATTTTTACACAAGATACATATTTCATCAGTATTTTCCCTTGACAAAGGGAGATAGGGATAGATCTCGCTTCGCATGGAAACTCGTTTCGCGTGGAACGTTGTGCGCTCCTTTGTAAGGGGAGATGGGGTGAAACTCAAGGAAAAATACTGCTGAAATATGTACTTCGTGTTTGAAAATTACATACTAATACTCATAACAATTGTTTTGTTCATAATTTCTTAATTAATAACAAGCATCGAAAAAGGTCAATGACTTTGAGAATCAAGGACAAAGACAAAGTCAAGGTCTGTTGGAGGCTGATTGTGTAAAGGGAAAGTTTTGCCACTATGATTTTTTAAAAGTGTTTTTAATAAAAAGGATATATAGAAAAGTATTGGCTCTCTCTCTCTTTCTCTCTTTGAACTACGTCAAAAATAAATAATAAAGAGCATACAGGCCAAATTGCAGAATGTTATTGCAAATATTTTTTATTGTTCAAATTGCAAGTAATTTTGGCCTGTATATTTTTTTATTCTATACATTGCCGATTATTACTCAAGGCAAAACTAAATGCATTTTGCTATCCTTATTACAAGAAATCAAATTAATTCGGCCTTAACGTGCAATGAAAGTTATCTGCAGTCTATCATAGATAAAGAAAGTGACGCACATGAACTCGGTTGAATATACAAAACTGCGCTTGGATACAAAAAAAAACGGAAACTTTCCATTTTGTTCCGCATGGCCTTAACAGCAATCATCACAGAAACATCTTAAACTTTACGTCGCGACGTTGCGTGTCTGACGTGATTCGCCTTGAAATGTGCAGCGAGAGGATATTCCTCTTTGTCACCGTCGTTTTAATGGAGCTTTCGGATTATTCAGCTGTGAGACGTCACGATTTTATAACGTGAGAAATAGAGTTGCCAACCGCTCGCAAGATGCGCGATCTTATCACAAACTTTTCTAAGAGAAAAATTTCTCTTTAGTGATCCACCATTTGGTTACTCTTTTTCACGCCATTTCACACCGCCGCGAAATCTCTCGTCGCATCCGGTATGCTTCTTTCCTCAAATCACTTGAATATAAAAAAAATTCGTGATGTCGTGCAAATCTCCCAATTGGATTTTTGTTTTTGATAAATCTTCTTACTCATTTGGTCGTTAGTAGTGGCTGGAAGATCATTTACTTTAATAAAGCATAAAAACAATCGTAAATTCTATTTAGTTGTTTCTTCAGTAGTTATTTTTATGCGATGAAAAGTTAATTTATGATTCATAAGATTAGAAAGAAATTTAAATCGAATGTGATGTTTACGACGTAGTAATACGCAAAACATTCGTTTTAATTTACATTTGCATTTAGCGCTTGACTTTGCAACATTACGTAATAGAAATACGCATACTGCTCTAATATCACACCGTATTAATAGGCAATCACGCGCTTCTAATTTATATCTTATAATATAAAAAACATAATTTGAATATGCATGTAAATATGTGCTATCATGCTAGTATTACAACTTTGATGAGAAACTACTTGATTTCAGATTATTTTGAATTTGTGCTCATGAGAGATCGCATACAAACTCGACAAGTTCACATTCTCCATTTATCTTCATTGCGCATTGTGTTCGCAACTTGATTAGGATTGACTTTTCGATTTCGACATGTCGCGTGCAACATTCGCTCGCGATGTAACCTTGAAAAGGTCTGCCCTGCATCTGACTCTGTCTCTCCTTTCGTTTCTGTCTGCTTCAAGGCCTCGTAAGCGATCGCATTATTCTCTGTCGTTTTTGCTTTCCGAGCCTCGACATGGTTTATACCACGTTCCAAGCTGCGTTGCATGCCGTACACGAGTTTACAATTCTGAACCACCATTATCACTCCCTGACAGTTAGGGTAGAGAGGGGGGGCTAATGTTGTGACAGTTGTTCTTTAAATTATTATAAATCTTCACACAATTATGATAGACTAATGGTAAATGTTTTAAAATGTTGCATGTTCAAGGGGATGCTGGAGTAGTCAAATTGTCGGGACTTTGCAGATCGATATAAATCTCTGAATTTATTAAATAAAATCAAAAATCCTTTTACAGCATTAAATTAAACGCAAAATTTGATGATGCTGTAATAGATTTTATATTAAAATCGAAAAAAAGTGAAAAATTTACTGTTTTTTTTCAACTCGTAAATCTATCACTTGATGTAAATGTTTCCTTAATATAAAAGTTGTATAGTTCGTATGGATTAAACGACAGTGCAGCACCTAGCATTACGTGCATAAATAATATTGAGCTTATAAAACTAAGATTAAAAGCTTAAAAAGAAAGATTTATATCGATCTATAAACGAACGCTGAACGAAGGTTCGAAATGATAAACAAAGCAATAATTGTGTCTAGCAGTAGGGGTTCGATCTTCCAAAAGATGGCGTTGCAATATGTTAGATAAGGGCATATGAATGCATTTAAGCGAAATACAACAATATATAATAAATATAAGAAATGAATAAAAAATGTCACTATTATTAAATTTGAATAAATTAAAAAGATCTGTTATCGACTTCGATCAAGTTCGGCCGTCGCTTCAGTATCCCCTTAATATATTTCGAAAGAAAAAAAAAAAAATAACTAAAATAACTAAATAAGAAGAATAACTAAATAAGAAAAAAATTAGAATACATTAATTACAAGAATGCAAAGTGTGGGGATATACACCTTCATCTCCCGTTCAGATTACACTGTCAAGTAATCTTCCTAATAGTGGCGCTGATTAATACGCTCATGTAAATCAAACTAAAGGATAGAATTTCCCTTTAGTAATATATATAAGAAGTAAGATAAGAGAGAATTGAATCAGATAAAATAAAGATATCCTTCCTTTATTTGCTTGTGCTCGTCTAACCTCAGCCGGATAGATCATACATACTGCATTAGAAAGGATTCGGATTTTTACAATAAAAGTCGAAGGCAGAAGAATCAACATCTCTACCAAGCGCCTAAAGCCTGCCTATTTTTCCACAGAAGCATGTAACAATATAAGCAGTCGAAGCTCTATAGAATCTAGTACGACAAGTTCATCCAACGATCCATCCAATTTAATTAAAACTCGACAGTTTTAAAGATTTACCCAAGTGCCGTCCAATTAAAAAGTAAAAAATCTGTAAATTTTCAGTAGTATATTTTATTCATATTTAGTTATGCAAAGATGACTTCATAAATATGCATTTTTTTCCTTTTTTTTTATTTTATTATTATGAGGTTGTATTTCGCACACATATAAAAACATTATATTTCAAAATTATAATAAAATTTTATTAATTTAAAAACTCAGGATTATTTAGTTTTATTTATAAATTTTCTCTATCAGTTTCAGTTGTAGTGATGTTTTATAATATACTGAATACAGTATTCGGTGACTATATTAAGAATATGTAAGTTAATAAAAATTCCTTTTCAACTTTCGTCACTGTAATTTTTCAAATAAATCTACTCTTTACACAAGTGATTCATAATATCCTGATTATGAGGCACCTTGAATAATTTCTTAAAAAATGTATTTATAATTTTTTTTCTAAAAACCAATCATATTTATCAAATATATTCAATAACTTTATATATATATATATAT
>NW_012130130.1:948247-950034 GCF_000143395.1 Atta cephalotes
ATATATTTATTTGGAAATTAATTTATATTTAATAAATACTTAGTTGATACTATTCAAATAAATATTTATTGAAATTTAGGATATTTTTTTCCCACAATCAGAGTACTTTCGTCGTTTTTGAATTTTAAGGTTTCTGTGAAGTTGCTGCGATCATACTGAATCATACATAAGCGAGAAATGATACATTGATATTTGTTATGGGACATTTGTAAAAACAATTGGATAAAATGAAATGATCAGATCGCTTTAAAACATTGGTAAAAAAGTCTATGCTATTTAAATGCTATCCTCTTCTGCAGTTAATAAAGTCGTAAAGTGTACGTGAAGTGAAAATAAGCTACGCATGCACATTGAGTAAATGCACTTCATGTGTCTTTTACCACTTTTTATTACTATTTATTGATTGCCTAAATAAGTAAAGATAGCTTTCGTCAATTTTTATAGTGTTTAAAGTGATCTCATCATTTCGTTTTATCCATCCTATTTGTCAAATAGAGACATACAGAAAATAATCTATCCGTTTAATGTATTTGTCCTGCATTATACGATAGAAACTACTAAAAAACACTTAGTTGTTTCTGTTCGCATGTACAGGATACTTCAAATGTGGATACTTTGCTTGAAGAAACGCATAGAATATTTACCTTGAAATACAGACAGAAATTATAGTTTTACAATAGTTAATAAATGCAGATATGGTGCTAGTCGTACACTCACGTTACAAATGGACGTTTAGTGTCTCAAGCAATTCTGACAGGAACGTGTGAATTTCGTGCTGGTAATTCTTGTATCGTGCTGGTAACTCTTTTATTAAATATGTATATAATTTCTATTGTATATTGCGAACACAAAATTATGTTCACTCAAACGCAAACATTTTTACCTGCAAATTTATCGTGCTTATAAAGCGTATGATTCGAATACGATTCGATTCTCGCAGATATTATATCCGCATCTAATGATTTCTGTAAATTCTGTAAATTCTGTAAATTCTAAATAGGGCTCATTCTCTTTATTTATAAAAGACACGTAATCAAAATCATTTATCGTTTAAGATAATCACAATTTAATATGATAGCCGCGGCAACTACTCAGAATAATTAACATAAAATTGTTTATTGAAAACTTATTATTCATAACAAATTAAAATACAAGGTCTATTATATTAATCAAACAATTAAGATGATAAATTATATTTTAATTTGTCATTGCTTAACAGTTTATACGAGCGTGTAATAAAAACTTTAATTATTTATTATTCCTATTATTTTAGAAATAAAGTTAAGGTAGAAATACCCAGTTATATAATATACAGTATTTTTTTGTAAAATTGTAATAAATACACTCATTTATATTCGCAAATAAAATTATTTTTGTATTTTTTAAATTATTTTTCGCCAATCCGTCGAGATCTCGTCGAGAACGAGATCGAGATTAGATATTCTCGAAAATCCGTGATCAAGATGAATGTTCTTCTTTCGAGATCGAAATTGAGATTGCAGAATTTTCGACTCATCTCGTGCACATCTCTACTTCGGCCGCATATTACTTCTTGGACATTAGTCTTTGCGATTTTTGAAAATATGTGAAAATTAAAAACGTTAAAAAGCCACTGCATTTGCATGTTTCACAATGTTGAAAATATATTCAGTAACTTTTGTGATTTTAAAGAACTATTTTGCCCCCTGACCAACATAAAATTCTCAAAAAATGTGATCACGAAGGATTAAAGTAGAGGAGCGATATATATATATATATATATATATATATATATATATATATATATA
>NW_012130130.1:950054-953497 GCF_000143395.1 Atta cephalotes
AGTTTTTTACAATAAAGCCTCGAATTTCGGAAAAAAAACGGCGGAAGCAAAATTGTACACCTAATATATACGTTGTAATTACATAAAAAAATAAGATAAAAGATTTTATCTTTAAAAATACTTCAAAAGTTTTAAACTTATATGTTATGTTCGGTCTCTTTTATTTTTAAAGCGTCTCCAGACAACATGGCTAATATAGGTACGCCAAATATAACACACACAAACATGAATATGAATGTAGACCAATATTTAGTGTATGCGCTCAACATCGTTTAAAGCTGTTTTGACATGATCAAAAATGTCATTTGTATCTTATTTTTGTTTTACAATTTAAAAAAACCATTCTTTTCGAGTTATTTTGATAGTTTTTTCATGAAGTTAAATTAATTCACTTTTGATGATTGATAGGATAATGTTTACTTAATTCGTTTATGGTAATAACTAAAAAATCACACTTTTTCTATTTTGTAACTTTTACAACCCTTCATGATCACTGGAGGTCCAGGGGTCCCCAAAAAGATGTAAAATTTTATATTTCTAAGATCTTTTTTAAAACTGGACTTAAATTGCCATTTATCTGATTTAAAATATTTTTTTTTGCGTTTTCGGTTCAGAGATGCGCACGAGACGAGAAAAATCGCTTCGAAGAAAAATGGTCTCGAAACCGCGAGACGAGAATTTTAAATAATCTTGTTAGATTATTATAGATATGTAGATATTATATATATGTAGATCTCGATATCGATCTCGAATGTTATAAGTGAACTTGGTCTCGAATCAATATATACAGCTGGTCACACAAAGATTGCAACACTTTTTCTTCGATGGATTTCGGCAGCTTGCTCTTCTTATAATTGGTTCTTACTCATGGATCTATAAATAAGAATCAATTGCTCGGTAAGCAAGCTGTATTCCGAAACATCGAAAAAAAGTGTTGTAATCTTTTTATGACCGACTGTACAAAGAAATACAGTATAGTATCAATAGACTTCTATATAAGAAGAAAGGCCCTATTATAAAATACTGAGTCCATTTTGAGTAAATGCTAGAAATCTATAGGCAAAATTTAAAAAAATAATAGGTGATTTTAAAAGAAATTTAATAAGATTTTAGATAACGTTATGTAAAATATAATTAAAAAAAATTTTTTTTTAAAGAAATATAAAAAGTGAATAAATCACAAAGTCAAAAAATTGTACTCCTAGTATGAGATGCCCCGAGAAATCGATAATACAACGCAAAATACGTCAGTATTGCAATTAAAAAACGTTATTTAATGTTTCTAAAATTTCTAAAATATGATATATAATAAGCAAATATTTTAAAATAGACTAGTGTGTGCGCAAAATGAGCATGCGATGCATTGTACCCAGAATTCATCTTCAGATAGTTGGAACCAAACATCACAAAAATAAGTTCATTCCAGTTCATTTCAGTTGTTTTTATTATTGTACAATAATATTTATACTTTAGCAATTTTCACTATGACATAGGAGCATAGATTATTTCATATTAAAAATATCCTGAATACGATCTCATATTACGATTTCCACGCTTTATAGTTTTACAATCATCAAATCTAACTTCTGTAATTAAGTAATTTAACATCCCGTAATTTTCTATTAGTAGGATCTTACTCATTACATGAATAATTTATTGCGAAATATTTACATATTAAATAATAAACAAGATTTAAAAGCTCAATGAAATTTGAAGACATCCAAATTCTAAAATATTTTTACAATGATTACAGGCATGATCTAATAATGCATTTTCCATTAAATAGTTTTCAATCCAAGAACAATAAATTTATGGTAGAACTAATAGATATCGTTTATTAGTTTAGCAAAAATGTAATTATCTCGTATTATAGGGTGCCTGTTTGCCCTGTTGAAAATTCTTGTAAGTTTTTTGTATCAAATCTTAAAAGAGTATGTGATCAACATTAATCATAACATAAACATAAATGAACATGAATGTACATGAATCATATAAGAATCTTATATAATTTGTTCATGAATCTCATCAATAATCTTTATTTTCTATAACTTTAGGAATCTGGAATGAATCATACACTACAATTTATATCGCAAAGATCTTGCCTTAACTTTATAAAAACTCATAAAAAATAATTTCTTTATAGGATCATTCAAGAATATGGTTTATATTATAGAATATTAATTATGTATGATTCCTAAGTGTTACAGGAAAGATCATGTATCAATTTTAAAAAATATATAGTTATGAAATTATTTATCTTTCAAGTTGGTGCAGCAATCTGGCATAAATCGTACACGGCGATTTATATCGCAATGAAAAGATTTTAATTGCTAATTTAGTCTAATAAGATACTCTTAAGAAATAATTTACATAATCGTTCCAAAGTAATGAAGGTGTCCATCATCTCAATAAATGAAATGGATTTAATGAATGAATAGAAACTGGATTAAATATATGAAATAAAAAAGAATTAAGAAAAATTTAAAAATTTGTTTAGAATACTGAAGAAGACTAAAAAAAAATCAAAACGTATATTATCATTATCTTAATAAATTGATAAATTATAATTTCGCTATAGCGTAAGCTAGCGTAAACTTTGTACGCTTTTTTCTCAAATTAAGTTTGATTTAATCGAGAAGTCGTTATTTAATTTGTAAAATAATAATAAAAAGAATTAATTTTTAGCCAAAATGAATTCTTTTAAATCTCAATTCAATTCCTTGCTTGTCCCATTCTATTTGGGATACGAACAATAAATCGCACAAAATTCCAATAGTATTCTTGTAATATTTTCATAATGACATTCTAGTTACAAGCACGCAAAATTCATGTAATTTGCACGCAAGATTCATGTAACATGCGTGTAAACTTCATGTAACATGCTTATAAGATTTACGTAACATGGGTAAGATTCATGCAAAATTCTTGATTTATCTACATCTATCATATGCAATATATTCTTATATGATCTTGTATGTTCCTGTCCGAAATTCGTATGTAAAAATTCTCTTGGAAGATCTCACAAGAATTTGCAACATACATACACGCACACGTACACGCGCACGCATGCATATACGCACGCATGCATATATGCACGCACGCACGCACGCACAGGATCAATAGGGAGCTTTCTTCTGTACGTATAAATTTACAGGACCAGACCTACGAGATGGGCCGCAGTCCCAAAAATCGTGATATTCGATATCTCTGCGTTCCGATATTCATTGCCAATATTACCCAAAGAAAATCTATATACAGTGCACGTAACGTACATTATAGATTTTCTGTACTAACAGTCTCTGTCAGCACTTCTCCCGATTGCCAATGCCCGGTTCGACCGCGATGTGCGAATGTTTATATTGGAGGAAAAAAAATTTACAGATAACAGAATTTTTACATTACATTGAGAAAAAAATAGATAGAATAGAAATAAATAAATATAT
>NW_012130130.1:956117-975068 GCF_000143395.1 Atta cephalotes
ATATTTGTACGCTTGTAAGTAAAAGTAAAAGTGTTTGTAAGTAAACGAATTGTTGGTAAAAGTGATGTAGGCAAAGATGTTTTAGGTCAGTGTAAGCAATCGATTTGCAGCAAACGAGATTCTTTCGATATAAAAGACAACAAAATTAATTCACAAATACTATAACAAATTTTGGCAATTTCCAAGTTGTTAAATAAAAGTTAAATATTTTATTCGAATAAAAAAAATTTTTGAATAATTTACAGAAAAGCGTATTTTATATTTAAAAAATCGGATTAAGCAACTAAACGTGAAAATAAGAATGAAAAACTTGTTTTAATGAATGCAAACAGCGTCATGATTTGTTCATTCGTATTTGTTCGCAACTTGGTCTGGATGGCTCAACAAAATAATGCTGATATAATATTCTAAACAGATTACATTACATATTTCCAACATCCTTTATTAAAACTCATGGAAATTGCGTTTGGAGTAAATTTGATTTTTCTATCAGGTCACGCTCGTGGTTATTTATATTCATCAAAGATATTAGAGAAAACTAAGCAAAATATCTATATTGATTCGTAGTGAAACACAGTATATACATCTAGTTTCGATCTATTTACTTTATATTTCTTCATCTGTAGTTATATCTTCAGACACAAATCACATTTGTCTCTCAACGGCTTTGAGGAGAGATGTCTTTCAGGTGTCTTTTATTGAGAATTTTCTGGTGAAAACATATTTTTCTGTCTTTTTATTACAATATAAATTGCGATATATACGAAATTTTCAGCGAGCTAAAGCCAGCAATGGAAAATTTCGTAGTTATCATTAGAAGACAAATGAGAGGAATGAAATTAAATTCCTTGATCCTGATCGAACCAATACATTTCGTGAAATCATAATATCTTTCCCATGTCGCGTAATTAATATCCGCCATAAATAATTCTTTTTCGATCTAAAAATAAATAACAATAAATTATATCGATCTCATTTCGGCGAGCGAATGAAAAAAATTATAACATAAATTAACATTTTTTTCCTTTGAATTCATTTTTTATGTACTAATTAAAAAAATAACACAATTTAGATATAGTTCCGAATGATCCCTGCTCGCAATTAACTTGAAATTTTGTCGCATAAATTCTATTCAATGTGAGAAATAAAAAAATACATAATCTCAACTTCGGGAAATCAAAAAAAATTATTTTATAAATTAGTCATAGCAACCACATCAACTAAAATTCTGTATATAATATACAACATGTATAACATGCAATACACATAACAATATCTTTTATAATTATAATATAATTATTTATAATTATAATATATATAATATACATATGCAATGATTAATTTAATTTTTTTTTTACGTAAGCATCTTGGCGAGATGAAATGGAATTTGCTTCGCGTGGAAGTCGTGCATTTCTCAAGCAGGGGGGAGGAGGAGAAGATGATAATACGCTCGTCATTATATATGTTATAAAAAAAAATATCTTTCTTCATTGATCTCGCTAAGGATGACTCCAAGAGATGATCGAAATGTTTGATTGTACAGCAAATCAAATATATAAATATAAATATAAATTTTAAATTTTATCTATATAAATATATCAATGCATTAAATACTGAAACTCTCATTTGCCTAATTTCTTATATTATTTTAATATCAAGAGTCTATAATAATCATTTCTTATTATAAAAAAAAGTTTTTTTTTCCCGAAATTGAAATTGTAAGTTTTTTTTATTTCTTACAAAAACAACTTATATATAAAATTTCAGATCGATCGCGAGCAGGAGTCATTCGGAACTGCATCCCACAATTTTTAGTCAAAGTAGTTATAAAAAATAAAAATTGTTGATAAATAGGCAAGAATATATTGAAAGAAAAGTTTTTGATATATATATATATATACTATAATTACAACTTAAAATATCAGAAGCTTTTTGTACACTAAGAAGGTATAAAATTCCATAATTATTTAAAAAATTATATAATTTTAGTAGAAATATTTTAAAAATTATTTTGTTCAAAAATTAGTTCTTTTCTAAGTTACTCTCTAATGTTTATTTAATGTAAACATCTTTATATTAGACGGAAAATTACAATAAATTACAATTAGATCATATCTAATAGTTTCTTTGTTAATTGCAATAATACGTATATTTTATAATATCCTATATACTTAAATATTATATGTACAAATTTCTATAATATTATATAATAATAATAATACATTACACATATTACATTAGCATTTTTATGTATTTTGTATATGTCAGTAACATAAATTTAAGAAAAATTGTACGCAATCTATTGGTGAATTAATGCGTAATTATTTCTATACGTTTAACTTCAATTAAAAATTATTTCTATACGTTTAACTTCAATTAAAAATTTATTTCTGCACACTAGTTAATTAAAAAAGAATAATTTCATTTTTGTGCTTTTATGATTGAACATAAAAATGTAAAAAAATGTAAGTATAATAATACATATGACGTATTATTATTATATTATATAATATTACAGAAATTTATTCATACAGAATATTTATTCATACAGAAATTTATTTATACAGAAATTATAAAATGTAGTATACTGTTATTGTAATTTTCCGTTTAATAAAAAATATATTCACACAATTAGGTTTAAAAATATTAATTTTTGGAAAAAAATAATTTACACAACTTTATATATTTCCTCCACAAATTATGTAATTTTTATATGTATATATTATTTATATAGATATTTTTTTTACTACGTAATCACAAATACCAAATATTTTTCTCTTAGTATAGAACAAGCAATGTCATTCATTAAAAACAACTCGAGAAGGTAGCACCTTCAACACTTGGGATTTCGAAGATTTTCTTCGTTCAGAATTGTATGATACAATCACCATGGCCAAAATTGCTCGCGGAAAATCGGCCATATCGATCAGCCGCTTCCAAAACACGGAAATAAACTCACGAAAAGCGCAACATCATGCTTCGAGAATAAAAAGAATTTATTTATTTGATTGATGATTTGATTTTAGATGGATTTATTTTCAGAAATTTCGATTCCTAATGAGCGTCTCGACGCTCTTGTAAATCACGTCCACACATGATGGTCGGTGCATTTCTTCGTCGGACTTGTAACTTTAACGAAGAGAAACTAACTCGGGCAAACACAGAATCGATCTCTGATGACGACGAGGACGGTCCCTGTTTATGTATTCTTTCATCGCATACGGTCGTCATTTCCGCAACACCCGGTTGTTTACTCGAGTGTGTTCACGAACGTAGATAGATTTCCAAGTCCTGGCCATCAGATACTGCACCGTGTGTTCGAGTGAACTTGAATTGAGAAATGCCAACGGGTGCAGTGCGCGATATCAATTCCGATTTTCGACACGAGATATTTTCCCAGAGATATAGGATATATCTCTTTTTTATATCTCTTTCGAACAAAACTTCCGTAAAACATGACTTTGAAATACCACATCATCTGGTTTTTGTCGAATATGATAAATTAAAAATAACAGTAAACGGCTTTAAGTGTAAAATAGAAGTGTTTAATATTTTAAGATAAACAAGTATGTCATTCTCTTACTTTAAAAACACAACTAAACTAAAACACAACTAAAAAACATGTTTCGAATTATTATCATGAACAAATTAAATAAACATTACATGTACATTGTTATCAATTAAAAATGAACTTATAGCGTAACTTTATAAAAATATCATCAAATCACAAGTAAAATAAAACATCGAAATTGTTACAACAGAAGAAGAACAAATTTTAAGGATTGTGAAACAAAAATGACAAAAATGACAAACATTTGATTTGTTAAAAATATATTCTTTTTGCTGATATCATTTAATTAGTCAATAATTTTCTATCAAGTTCAAAAATCATTTTTTCCCTTTTCTTAGAATCCTATTTTTGTAATTCTCTTAACGACTATAAAGATCGTTACGTAAGTTAAAAGATATAGAAATTAATTAATTTTTTGAGATGTGTCATTTTTAGAAGTAATAGAGCGATACATATACATAGATAATATAAACTCTCAAAGAGATTATTATTAATTATATTCATTCGTACATATTACTAATTAAAACAATTGCACTCCCGAGATTGATGATATGTACGATTATTTTCTACGAACAATTAATTCGTACACGGTAAAAAACATTGTATATCTATGTTGGAAACGAAGGTAACGATCTATCTAGCTATCTATCGCTCTCTATGATATAGCACTTGGATTTCACATTTTTGTTTCACAAGAACTTGAATTTCATTATACAAATGATATCACAGCACTCAGCAATCTTGAGAATATTAAGTTATGTGTACATGTTATGTCTATCAAAAATGTACATGATCATAAAATATTAACGTATTATGAAATACAAATATATTATAAATCTATGTTAAATATTTTATCTTATATTTCAAATTAATTTTTATAACAATTTTTTTGCTTATAAGTGCTGCCTAAAATAAAAATTAGGCAGCGCTAATTATCCATTTGACTAACTGAGGGAATATTTTAAAATGGAAATGTCATTATTTAAACTTAAAATTCAATGAAAAAATTTGCTTAAATTTGATTAAAGGATGTATATAAATATATATGACTAATAGTAAATTTCAATCTTTACAAATAAAGTGTTCAACTCTTTCTTTTAATTTAAAATAAATTATTGATTAATTATTCCATTTAAGAAAACTTGTTTATTTAATAAATAAAATTGAACTTTGTTTTGGTAAAAAGACGTCTATCTATAATATATAAATAGATATATAAATTGATTTATTATATTCAGACTTTCATTCAAAAATAAAATAAAATTATATAATCACATTAATGGAACGAGCATATAAGAATCAAGCGTGATAGTTAGAGCACAAAAATCTTTTATTCTATTCTTTATAAATTGGCAGACGCAACATCTTTCTTATATTTCACAAATTTCGGTTATCTTCCGAGCCATCATTAGTGTATAATTCTTTTGTTTTATTTTCTCAAGTCTCTTAGGGGGAAGTATTACGAATATCGCTCATGCTGTTTGATAACCAATTTATAGAAGAACATTTAGAATAAAAGATTTTTGACTACTGAGCTTGACTCTTATGTGCCCATTCCATTAATGTAATTAATTTTAAGTTTAAAAATTATTCTTAAATTATTTAGTTTTGATTTTAATTATATAATAAAATAAGTTAAACACTAAATAACAAATAAAAAAATCAGATTAAATAAATGCAAAAAATCACGATTTACTCTCATTGTTTTTAACATATTAGAATTATAATTTCAGTATTCTCGAAAAATAACCCAGGAAAATATTATACGAATAAGAATCCTAATAATAAACTAATTTTCATCAATATTTTTCAATATCCTCAAAATATAGATTTCTTTAAAAAAATATTATATAATTATAAATATAAATATAAATTTAATATGTAACTGTTGATACATTTGTATCATTAAAATATTTACATCAAAATTGAAACAGATTGATTTTATTAACAAACAGTATCTTATTAAATCTGTTCTTTTCAGCTGAAGTTCTTGCATCGTTCATTTTTCTTCCTTTTCTCTTCAATGTTGGAGAGAAGAGGAGAAAAAATGAATGATGCAAGAAGTTCCGCTGAAAAGAACAGAGCGTATGTCACATAAAAAAATTATCTAACATTCTTCTAGATTTTACGTAAAAATGTAATCTAAAGATTAGTACTTTATAATTCTTTTATAATTCTTAACCCTTAGCGTACAAGAAGGAGTCACTAGTGACCGAACAAGTTTGTTCGTACAAGTTTCTTTGAGTTTTTTGGTAATTATAAATTATACTACATTCTATTATTTTCTAAAATTGAAGTGCCAATATTTATTCTAGAAAGTATGTTGGTGAATTTTTGAGATTTTTGAATCATTCTGAATAAAAAAAAAACGGACGAATTCTAATGTCCCCCTTTTGTACGGATGAGGCATCAAATTGTAGCTGGTACGGTTAATTTTAATAAATTGAAAGTTTTTTCCGTAAGTAATGATTTTCTTTTCTCTATAGAAAATAAAAAATTCAAAAATATCAAGGCGGAAAATTTTTTGGATATTACTATTATTAATAAAAAACAATCTAATTGAATTTGACTGCCATAAGCCTACGTATTCGGAAAGATACTTTAATTTTTATCGTCACATCCATTCTCACAAAAAAGAGGTATAATAATAGGCATGATAGAACGTTTTTATTATCGGTTCTTAAATATCACCAAAAAAATTTTGAACACATTATCAGTACATTACTAAAAAATGATTATCCGATTGATTTAATTTTTAATATTATTAACGCACGTTCTAAAATTTTCATTCATAAAAGTACAAGATACAAGAAAGAAGCAAATGAAGAAATTAAGAAGGAATTGTACTTCTTGGTTTATATTACCATATATTCCAAAAATTTCAGACAAAAGAAGTAGTAAAATCTTTAACTAAATTAGCTTTTACTAGCTTAAATAAATTAAAGTTTGATCAAGGAATATAAAGACATCTTCTCAAGAGAAAAAAGAAAAAAATAGTTGTGTATAAAATCTCATGTAAAACCTGCGATGCCTCTTATGTTGGACAGGAAGAAAACTTAAAACTAGATTGGCTGAGCATCATAATCACCGTAATAGTAACAACCAATCGGTGATCACAGAGCATTGAATTTAAATATGACTTCGATTGGGAGAATGTCGCGATATTATATGAAGAGTATTTTCTTAATAAACGTTTAATATCTGAGTGCTTTCATATATTCACGCAATAAAATAATTTCAATTTATGCTCGGATATAGAAAGTGTACATCAAATTATGTACATATTATTAAAAGACATTATTAAAAGACATTAAATAGTTTGTTGTCCAACATTTTGTTGGACAAATTATTTTTTATGTATTGACATTATTCTTTTTTCTTTTTATTTTCCTTGTTGATCTGGCATGTCTTATTATATTAAATGTATTAGTCATGTTTCGTTCGAGCTACGATCAACATGCGTTTTTTAACTTGATATGATCTTTAGTAATAATAAATTTTAATTGATCGAATGTCGAGACGAATTCCTTCTATATCTTGGGGTGAATCACCAATTTTTTAATGTTAATTTGTAACTTAGTGGATAAAATGGTTTCGAAATATTTATAAGATAATTGTTTTAATGTTTTGAATAGATTACAACATCAAATTAATCTGTTAATCTGGTGGTGATTTTTTTCTTGGACATGAAGGGATTGATATTTTGAAATTGTATGCTGAGGATGGTTCCAAAGTGAACTGAAACATACTATTTTTTGGAAATAAAGATTTAAGATTGTGTATTATATTAATTATCACGTTGACTCTCATTCGCCCTGATTTTTTCGGATCTTTTTGTTGTTGAATGAGAGAGTCCGTAAGAAGATTACATTATTACTATTTCTATATAGAACGTTGTGGATTAATACTAATCGCACGCACGCACGCACATATGTATAGCGTCTTTCAAGAATTAATAATGGAATGAGAAACAAAAATCAGACGTATTTGACGACAAATTTTATCCTTATTACAAATATAACGTAATGAATATCAAATTGATTATCAAGATCTATCTGCTAAATCATGTCTCAAAATTTCAGCTAAGTTCTTCAGCAGAAACGCGGCTATAAATACAAGCATAAAAAGCACATCGAACACGAAGCTCATTGCAGTCGACGGCTCGATGGTTGTTTGTCGATCTTTCCGTCAGTCTGACATTTCTCTTCTGAACATGAACTGTTTACTCAAGAACGATTTGACAAAGTCCAGTTATAATCAAAAGCTGATCTTGTCTCGAAAATGTAATGAATAATATCCACACGCACAACATTCGAGTAGTCTTTCTTTTCCAGTTAACAGTTAAAATAAATTTCAAGGTATTGTTTAAAGCATAAATAAGAAAAAAGGTATATGAGAGAAGTCCGGGACATCCTTCTGCGCACAAGATAATAGAATTTGATAATAGAATTCGTTTAAGCATGTGAACGTTAGGAATACAAAAGAAGTAAACGCAAAAGAAGAGTCGGACAGGCTAGCGCATGCTTGATGCTTCAATCTTGTTATAGTTCGGAATCGTGACTAAAGTTTTAAAGTAATTGGCATTAGATATGTAGGTTAGTCGCTATTCGCACTGTTAATATCTTCCTGGCTACTTTGCAGCGATAATCGATCGGGTAACGAAAAGGCCATCCGTTGGCTCGCTAATTGCTCGACTCATCGTCGCGATACCACTGACGCATCGCAATACAGTGCAATATCGTTAGCAAGGCGAGAGAGAGCTTCGTTACTCTGATTGCCGTGCTATTTAATCAGATTCTGTATTCCCAGATGGACGTTCTATAACACGACTAGTTATCTCCTACACGATGACAGATAGGAATAATGCTTGAAAAATTTTTTGGTATAATCATGCATCTTAATTATCGCTGTTCCACACTACGGTAAATATGATTAATCGTTAAGATATAAGTATATATCTTATTTTAAAAAAAACCTGGTTTATTTTCTAATTGTTAATTAGCTATAAACAGCAAACATTTATGATAAATTAGTATTCAGAACATTTCTTAATGTTAAGGGAGTATTCTTGCTTTTAGTACAATTTTATAACCACTTTTTAGAAATTCTTTTTTTTTAATATAACAGTCATAAGTTGTTACATTTATGTTTTGTGATATTTAATTCTTTACAAAATTCTTCAAACATTATAAATACGATATTTTTTGCATTCATCAACAAATTTATGTAAGCATGTAAAAAAATATCCGTTTACTGTTGTCATGATTTAAAATGCAAGCATTATCTGAAACAAAAAATTCAAAACGATTAATCTATATAAGTAAAGCTCTCGCGTCCAACTTACAATCAAATTAAAAAAATTGATTTTTGCAAAAATGACAAAGGTTTGAATAAAATTTTGATTTTTTTTACTTACTCTTTTCTTTAAAAATCAAAAAGTTAGAATTTTTATTTGACCGTAGGTCGGACGAGAACTATGTTTATATAAATTAAAAATTTTTTTGAATTTTTTATTTCAGATAATGCCTGCATTTTAAGTCATGATGCCATTTTAAGAATTAACAACGTAGACGTGAACGTGATAAACGTCCCATTCCTTTGAGATGTTTTTTACATGAGTCCCCTTATTTCTTAACACAAACGCAGTACTTGATTTATGAGTTCCCTTGCCTTTTTGGAAATCCTAATATGCTTCTTAAAATTAGAAAATAAGATAAAGCTTTTTTCTAGAATGTTTTATATCGTAATAATATTTTTCGAAATATTGAAAAATATGATTATTTTCTTCGTGATATTATGTCTGACAATTTTTTTCATAACATATATGTATACAATATATATTCATAATGTATTAAACAATATTCATAATTAATGTTAATTTAAAAAATTTATTTGAACTATTTTTTCGTATAAGATGTAATGATCTTTCGAAAATCCTGGAGCAAAAACAAGGCATTTTGTTTTCTTTTTAATCCTTAAGTTAGAACTTTTAATCCTTAAGTTAAGTTTGAACTATAAATATTAAAACTTGAAACAATTTGACCGAAATCTATTTTCTGTAAGATTTGTGCGGGGTTCTTTAACAAACTTCAAATTTATGGCTGCTACATTAAAAAAAAAAGAATTTCTAAAAAGAGGTATAAAATGGTAGAAATATAGAATGGTAAGTAAGAAAATAACACAATCACTCCCTTAAAATAACACAATTTATGAACAATTAACATAAAAGTAATTTATATTAATTAAAAAAATATTTTAAAATGTAAATTCTGAATAAATGAGAAAATATGTTAATTTAATTTATTGTAAGTTAATAATTCTCTAATTAAATATTTCTCTACTAAAGTAAATTTTAGAAAAAAATATAATTTCACAATTTATTTACAATTTATTTACAAATGCGTTAGTGTTTTTTGTGTTAATTTTTATATAATATTTATGTTATTTCCTAACATATTCAACTTGTGAAATTAACATAAACATTTATAAAGGTAGACGTTTGGAACATATATAAAATATATAAAATATTATACAATATAACATAATTTTTCCAAATGCATGTTTAATGCTAAATATTATTTATTATAATATTAAATAATTCGCGGAAGATAATTCTATTTCATTAAAATTATAAGAATTAATAATAAATTTCATTAAAGGAAGCAAAAATCGCACTTCAAAAACATTTATAGAATTGATAAGAGTGACTCACCAGTTCTCAGAAGCGTCCTCGTCGAGGATGGTCCCGTCAGCAAGTCGGTGAGGCAAATTAGACGTCGTGCGCGGTCGATTCCGGACCCTCGGTGGACCAACAACACCGGTCCTTGACAGGCCAGCCCGGAAAGACGCCCTTGCTCTATCGACTGCTCGAGTCAACGTTATTGAATCTCATTAGTACTATTAGTAGTTGGTTAGAGAGCGACGGTGTGTAAAGAGCATAGTGCTTTTGCATAAATTATCGCCGCAAGCAATGGTAATTATGCAACTATAACGATCGATGTGCGACGAACGAATAGTTTTTTTATATTATCTATATCCTCGACGCTCAGCTAATATATGCAAAACACGGAGGATTACATGCAGGATGTGTGGAATACAAACGTTGTGTAATATCTGACACACGCGACAAATTTTTCACGAATTAACATGTGCAAATGCTATCCTCAATTATGGACAAATCATGTTAAAGTTACAATTCGCGATAAAGTGCATATGTATTACTTGATACCGATTACGATATTATCATTCTTTTCTTCTTTTTTTACTCAATGTATAAAGTCTTTGTTCGCAACGATCGCTAACTTCCTTCTTTAAAGAAAATAAGATTTTAAATTACCGAGGCGTTCTTATAATTTTATTTATTTATTATTTGATCCTTGCCATTCGATTTAGGATGGACTTCCAGTTAATATTTTCTATATATATTATACAATATATATTATATACAATATATATTATATATAATATATATACAATATATATTATATACATTCGTCAACAAAATTATCGCATAATAAATTTATATCAAAATTTTGTATAAATTCAAATAAACGTAACTTTGCGAAAAATGGTCGCATTTATAAATTTTTTTTCATTTTTAAGGCTAAAGTCTGCTGTACTTTGCGAAATTTTCAATAGTTTTAAATCTATCCTTATTTCTACCCTATCTTTTCAAAAATAAGGACGTTTTTTTTTTAAGAAATTTACATAGTTTGACGCTCTTTACGAGATGGAGTAAATTTTTCTCGTAAATGTCATAATAACTATCGTAAAATATGGCTTTTCTCTTACAAATTAAAAAAAAAATTCAACTTTATACAATTTTGCATAAGTAAATTTGTAATTCCTCGAAATAAAATCGTGTAAAGCTTAATATTTTTTTAATTTGTAAGAGAAAAGTAATCTACACTTTACGATGGTTATCATGACATTTACAAGAAAAATTTACTCCATCCCCCGTAGAGTGCATCAAACTATGCAAATTTCTTAAAAAAAAAACATGTCCTTATTTTTTAAACGATGACAGATAGAGGCAAGAACAAATTCGAAATTCGTTGGAAGCTTCGTAAAGTACAGACTTTACACTTGAAAATGAAAAAAAAAACTTTTAAATGCGACCATTTTTCGCGAAGTTACGCTTATTTGAATTTATTCGAAATTTTGTAATAAATTTATCTATGCGATAATTTTATTGACTATTATATTTTATTGACTATTATATTATATATATTATAAAATATTAACTTCTAGTTAATATTTTCTATATTTATATTTCCGCAGGTTGGGTAAGTTAACTTTTTTTTTAACTAAGTTAAGTTAAAGTTAACAACTTTGAAAATTTAACTTAGTTAAGATACAAGTTAATTTATAAATATAATATATATATATAATATATATAATAAAATTAATTGAATTAAAAGTTAAAAGTTAAATTTATTTTTTTTATTTTTTATTTTAAGATTCCAGGGTTTCAGTCTTACAAACGGAAATGACAAATAGATACTTCATTTAAAAAATACTCTCTATATTTGTTTTGTATTTATATTTGTTTTGTTTACATATATTGTTTATATAGACTATTATATATACTGATTGAATATTTTATTCATATATTTATTAAATGTAAGTAATAAGGCCATTTCGAAATGTCGGACATCTTTCCTCATAAGTTATCGAAAATGAATCCTCTTATACTGAACAGTCAATGTGAGTTCAACGTGAGCCGAAAATGGTATTGATATGTTATATTTTAATAATAAGGAATAATAGATTCCAACCTATCAGAAATTAGATAGATCGAAATATGGTTTCTGACAGATTGAAATTTGGGACTCGAGTGTGTAATTTGAAATGAGGTGAAAATCACAAAAATGAACAAATTCACTAAAATATTTATAATTTCAATGGTCAAGTAAATTTGCTCTTTTTTGTAATTTTCACCTCATTTTGAGCTATCACTATTGCCGCATATTATGTCTAAGACTTAACTTAAAAAAATAAAATAAAAATTAATAGTTACGGATAAAATGTAACTAAATAAAGTTAAAAAGTTAAGAGTCTAAAATGTAACTAAGTTAAATTAAAATTAATTAACTTTTTAACTTTTATCTTTTTAACTTAGCACTACTCAACCTTGCATTTTCGTTTTATAATTTTACATTCTTATTTATACATCTTATCTTTTCGTATCCCTTTACATAAAATTTCTACATGGAAAGAATGAGAAAGATTTTGCTAAAGTAAAACTAAAAATTTAGCTAGATACAGATTTGAAAATAATTTTGTTTTAAATTATTAAAATTATTAAGTAGATTGCTAAAGCATAATAAACAATGTTGCAAAAAATTGTGACATACTAGCAACCAACTTGAGCTCTTCATATAACTATTTTGATAAATCTAATAAATTATTTTTAAATCTCTCTATTATCTAGTGTTCTTTTTAGATATTTTAACAAAATCGTTCTTTCCATGTATATACATATACGGAAAAATTAGTTTTGCTAGAATCTAAAAATTTAGTTGATACAGATCTGAAAATAATTTCATTAAAATAACTTTGTCATATTTGAGATTCCTATACAATTATTTTGACGGTCAAATAAAATTACTTTCAGATTGATATTAAAATTTTTAGATACTTCAATAAATTCGCTCTTTCCGTGTACGACATTTAATTATACTATAAGACTAAATTCCTATTTTTTTCAACAATGAATATTAATGAGTTTAATTTACAATCATTAATATTTAATATTTAATGTTGATAATAATTAAAAAATTAAATATAATTTAAAATTATATAATTTTATAATTTAAAAATTAAATAACAATAAATAAAGGGAAAAATAAGAGTCAAACACATAGAAAATTTAATACAATTAGATAGAATAAAATACAAATAAAAAAAAATAAAAATGAAGAAAACAGTCTACATTCAAATATAAAACATGTAATTAATAGAAAATTAAACAGCAGATAAACATAAATATTATATATTATCATAAACATAAATATTACAAGTTTCGACTACCGGATTGAGTTCTCTTCATTAATTATATTATCATTTTAATTATCATTTAATGTCTCGATCGAAATACAATATTAATGATACGTGCATCGTCGAAAGTTAACGATGGATTTAACTTGGTCGACCGCATTGTCACGCTCGGCTCGTCGAACTTGTCACTTGTCAAGTGTTGGAAAATCCATTTGCCACACGGCTCGGCAAGGATACTTTATAAAGATAAGTCAGTCAACGTCGTACTTTTAATTCACCGTCCGATATCGCAGCGTTCACGACGTCTGGCACACAGATGACAATGTGTTCTTGATTTCGCGCCAGACGTGGCCGTTGAACTTTCGCTAAAATATTATGCTTGTCTTGGAACCCTGCGTTCACCGAAATTCATCCTCCAATGAAAAATGACACGTGCATATTGATCACGTTGAATTTTACCAAGAATTGCTTGAAGCGAGAAATACGAATTATTTTTATGTGTCTTCTCATATAAAGTTCTCTAGCCCGTAACAGATATTTTTTATGATGCTAAAGAAACATATGTGAGATCTACAACCAGTGCCACAAGAATATCATCAGTAGTTCTCTGATTGATGAGTAATATTTAAAAAATTAAAGTATATTTTAAAAGTACATTACATTTACTAAAATTTACTTAGTATGACATCCAATTATCATTAATGTTAATTATAGCTTATCGTCAAGCTTTCAAGGAAATATGATTTTTATGAAATTTTCACGAACATAAAAATGACATCAATAGATGGATTAGCTTTCCCAATCTCCGGACGTAAATCTGATTGAAAATATCTGATCAATCATGGAAATGAAGACGACCGAGAAGCACGAATATTTATTTTGAAACAATTATCTTAACACATTCAAAAGATTTGAAGGATTTTTTTACTCAAAATTCTGACTGAAAATCTCAGTCAGGAAGTTTCAACAACAAGCAATAATGATTATATTATGATTGGTGCCACACTGAGCATGAAATAGATTAAGTATATTATTTTTAAAATGTACCTTTAACTTTTAATTACTCTTTTTTTTCAGAGAATTACTGACAACGCTCTTGTATCATCAACTTTATTAAAATTTTTTGTTAGTATTCTTGAGGCTTCCACGGGTGCTTTCTATATACAGATTATGCGTTTCGCGGGTTTTCTCCGTGTTCGGATACATTCTTGGAATGCCAACGTTTCATGAACCTTGCAGTTCATTTCATCAATATCAGGCTGCTCCTCGCCCTGATGAAGTGGACTGCAAGGTTGATGAAATATTGACATTCCAAGAATGTGAAAAACCCATGAAACGCATAATCTTTATATAAAATTTTTTATTATTAATTTTAAAAGTTTTAAAATTTTTAACTATATAAAAAATTGAAACACTTAAGTTTTCACATTATTAATAAAAGTATGATATGATAATTAGCTTATAAATAAAAAACTGTGAAAAATAAAATTATGAAAATAATATTATTCCACACACACACACACACACACACACACACACACACACACACACACACACACACACACACACACACACACACACACACACACACACACGTACGCACGCACACACACAATCATTACACACGCATACAATGCTATTTAAAAATTAAAAGTATCCCAGAGTCATCTGTTTCATATGTTTAAATTATGAGTTAAAAATCTAATCAAGATTTAATCAATTTTAACATATATTTAATATTCATTATTTATTAATTGGAAAATAATATATCTGGCGCGCGTGCAAATGAGGCAAACTGTGCTGAAAAAAATCGTGATTGTAAGCAAAAATGTGCGCGTTATTTGCTCGTTACATTTAATTTCGATATGCAAATGCGTCCTATTAAAACACTACGATAAAACGTGACAAAGAAACTCTAATGTAATCATATTCATACTCGAATGCAAATCAGGTGACAAAATTACAGCTGCGATCACTCATCGTCAGTATAGCTGATGAAAATGAGTGAATAAAGAGATTTGGGAAAGAGCATCGACGATCAGATCAGACGGCTACAATCTTCTGAAGTGTGTCTATATTCACTTATCAATTGTTATAAAACGAGGAAAACTGTTCTCTACAAATGTCTGTCGGAATAACGTGCCATTAGGATGCGAACTGATTGGACCGTTTCCGAATTGTTTTCCTATGTGTTATCGACTTAACCAGTATTATGCTGATCCGATAATAAGATGAAAACAAATATGAAATCACAAAGTGAAAGATGATAAATCAAATAAGTGAATAATTTAAAATAAAGATAAAATAAGAGCTTTAAAAAAATAATTGCAAATGCACAATTAATAACTTTGTGTAAGATTAAATTCTAAAAGGGTGTTTTAATTATGCAGACAAGGTACTTACAGAGTTCTGTGAGATATAATATTTTAATAATTATTAATTGCAATAATCATGACACTAGACGACCAATTTATTTAGATGATGGATTATTCCATCAAATATCCGTTATTGATTGCATTTTGAAGCTAAGGCTGCATAGACTAAACTAGAGAGACAATCTCAAACTGTACTCGAACTATTGATTGCGGATTATATCGGCTTTTCAGAATTCCTACGCATTCAGTTATTGGTATCTTAAAAAGTTTAAAACCAGTAAAGTATTATATTTATCTCTTGTATCTTATATTGATAAATAATTATATGCACTATATTTAGAACAGTTATACAATTTTATTTTATTAACTATTTATCAAATACATTACAAATTAAAATGTATCCAAAATTTTGTCATATTAAATGAAATTTCTCTTTCTAGAAAAATTACATTTCTCTCCTGTTATAAATAATAAGTACATTCACAATTTATTCGATAAGCAAATTTTTTCTTTTCGATTAAAAAAAACGCATGATAATAGATACTTAAAGCTTTGTGAAAATAAAAAGGGAAATGTAATCGCGTCCATTGATTTTTTTTCATTATGACGTTCATGAAAAAGGCATTTTCTCAAGCACGCTGTTAATGCTAAGCGACTTTCCGCTACGATCGATTTCTGTTACAAGTTTCTAACCATCAGCTGAGCTGCTTAGAGGGCGGATTATCAAACAGGAGGTAAGGCACCTATAGCTACTTATTCGAGGGCATAACATTTATTACCGGGTCAGGGTTAACCGTTAGGCGCGCCACACACACGTCCAGTGCTCTGCAACGTCACTCTAAAAATAGTTTCGCGAGCACTCCAGATATAAAATGCAACCACGTGTTCCGTCCTCCGTATGCATGTATGCATATAATATACGTATATATGCACACGTATATCATACGCACGCATGCATATGTATATATTCTTTAAATTCGTTCGAAAAAATGAAGAGATATTTATGCGAAACAGTGTAATACAGTAAACTATTAGATTGCATTAATAAATAAGTCGACATAAAAAAAAATTTTATGACATTTTATACGGAGATTTTAATAGATATTAAATACAAAAGAACAGTATTGAATGCAAATTTTTGTATTTTATACTGCATTTTCAGTAACGATAAAAGAAAAACCAAAATTTGTCGCGTTTATAAAAATATATGTATGTACGAAAATATAATAATTAATACAGACGGGAATAAAGACATATCGCTCCTTTCCGTGTAATACAACTAAAAGAAATTAAGTTTCTGAGAAAAGAAAAACTATTTTTCAATTCGAGAGAAAATTATTGACTGATCAAATGATATTGACGAAAAGAATATATTCTTAATATTAAATATCATTTTTATCATTTTCATTTTACAACCCTTCAAAAATCACTTTTTTAAATTACAACAACAATTGACAATTTCGACGAGTTTTTAAAAATCATTCTTTTTAGTTGTAATTTTTGACGATTTTTTTTATAAAATTAAGTAACTTAATTTTTTATGAGAATAATGTTTATTTAATTTATGCATGATAATAACTCAAGAATTATTTTTTCAGTTGCATTACTTTTAAAATAAAGGAAGAGATACACCTTGAAAGATTGAGAAATTCCAATGAAAAAAAAATAAAAAGAAAGAAACACACGTACATATCTCGTGCAGGAATGACAATGACAGTGTAAATGCGATGTAATTACGCACGCGAAAGAACTCGCGTCCGAATTTCTGCAGGATTGTAATGCGGCTCATTATGCGGATACACCTGACCTGAATCTATAATCGTAATAATGATCGTCACAATAAAGAGTAGCCTACGTGTGCCATGTCCCACTTGTGAACGAGGCGGCCCCGAATGTCAGCGGCGACGATGTCTTATAACGGACGCTGCAGCAGGAAATAATGATAGCCGCGTTTAAAAGCCGCAAGACGTTATATGTGTGAGAGGCACGAATGTCTTGGCAGGATATCGTGTGTAAACATTAGGTCGGAGAAGTATCATTTGATCCACACAGTAATTGTATAGTCGAGATCTTGAAATCGGTCTAATCGAGATACACACTACATGTTGCAACGGCAACTGACTTAAAATTTCGATATTTTTCTTTAAAAATTAAATTTAAAAAAAAATTTTTTTCTACACTGAGAGAACAGTTTTTTTTTACTTATGACTTTTTTTGGTTTATGACTATAATTACATGGTAAAATATTATGATTAGGAGCTGCATTTTTATAATTACTATGTTATAATTACTATGTTATATCAAATAAGAGATATTCTATTTTTGGCCAAAGTGGATCTTAGTATTCAAATATAATATTTCAGTGTGAATGTACAATACATGATCAATTCTGCAAACCGCAAGCTAAAATCTTTTTCAAGTTTTGAAATGCAATCATGAATAAAACTAGAGTAGTAATATCACATTAAATTGACAAACAATTGAATAATATTGATGCTAATATACATCTTATAAGAATTAATATATCTATATATAATTTAATGTTAAAATAAGAATCTTAAAAATTGCAAATAATTTATTGTAAAAAATTAAAAATATTATCTGAACCGAGATTTGAATCTGGATTTCCCGAATTCCGTACGGACTTGTTCTCGATTCGACTATTGAGACTTCGATAATATTTGTCGCAATAATCAATAATTAATAGAAAAACATCGTTTTTCAAGGAGACATGTATAAATTAAAAAAATAGACCGATGAGAATAAATCTAATTAAATAAGAGAAATCATATTTTTAGTTAAAAAGCGAATCTTAGTGTTTAAATATTTCGCTGAATTTATATATATATCTGAATTAATATATATCCGATTCTGCAAACCGCGTGTTGAAATCTTTTTCAATTTCTTTAAAATGCAATCCTAAACAGAACTATTGTAGAATAGATGTATTGTGCTATAATGTTAGTAATTATCATATTTATATATATATTTATATATATATATATA
>NW_012130130.1:976024-983508 GCF_000143395.1 Atta cephalotes
TATATTTATATATATTTATATATATCCAAAATTCTATATATATCAAGAATATATGGTTGTTCTCGAAAATAATAATTTTATAATTTATATAAGGTTACAGTCATTTTCGGAAACAGACATATATGTTTTTGTTGATACATAAATATAAATATAATTATTATTATTAACAACGTAGTGATATCTATAAAAATGGAGCTTCTAAATAAATGAAGATTATTTATTATGTAATTATTATTTTATCATGCAATTATAATCATAAATACACTAAAAATTTTTCTCGCAATAAAACTCTAATATAGTTCTGTATCTGTACCGTTCTCAAGTTTATCCACTATATTTATTAACAACAATTGAGCGCAGCGAAACTTCTCATGAAATATCGGACGTGCTATCGAATTTCGAAGTCTACTGTCGCGAATGTTACGGTGAATTTTCGTACGAAAATTTGAGCACGCGCGTGCATTGAGACGAGTTGAAGTAGAACGAATAAAATTGGAACATACAGCGTGTTGCGAGTCTGTTGTTGGCCTGACTCGGCGGTGGGATCGCGGCCTGCGGCGGTGGCTGTGAGCTCAGATCCTCGAAGTTTATGATTTGCAGGCAAATGTCGTCCACTTCGCTCTTTATTAGCGCTATCACCTCGCTGCAAAGGAACTTGGTTCCTAAAACAGGAAATTAGCAAGTCAGACATCCCTGTCCGAAATACCAACCGTCTGACATGCGTCTTTGAGCTCTCATGAATTCATATATGTCATGTGTGTATATATACGAATGAATGTAATGATCCGTTGTGCAAAATTTAATTTACTCATAAAATAATCCATAAATACAAGGATCTCAGCATTTAAAGATTTTAAACACTCAACCCTT
Organism: Atta cephalotes; assembly: GCF_000143395.1. Taxonomy (NCBI): domain Eukaryota; kingdom Metazoa; phylum Arthropoda; class Insecta; order Hymenoptera; family Formicidae; genus Atta; species Atta cephalotes. The sequence continues at coordinate 976,895 of NW_012130130.1, forward strand.
AAAATTTTTTAAATATAAAAATTAACATATTCAAGAGATAATATTTTAATTCTTCAGAGCTAACGTAGAGTATATATTGAACCCACTCAATTACATCCCTCCAAAGTTGATGAGTCTATTAAATAGTGAATCTATTAAACCCGCTGTACAATGATTGTTTGAATAACAAACTGTTCTGAATAAAAATCATGAATAAATTAGCAAAAATGTTAAGATAAAAAATACATTATTATATTTCAATTCACTATTAATTCTTAATTCTTTTATTTATTATTGTCATTTTATACAACAATTGCCACTTTACACAAAAATATCAAACAATTCAATTTTTTTACATTACTTCTGCAAAAGTTTGGATTATTTTTATTAAAATACTTAAAGAACACTTAAAGAAAGGCTTAAAAGCCTTCAAAATTCAATAAAACATGATAGGATTATAGTATAGTCTGATAAACATAATCATGTACCTCTATTTATGGGCGTAGATGGTCAACCGCGCGCGCGCGTGCGTTTCTGAAATATTTCAATATTAAAGTTAATAGCGGCAATTCATTAAAATTTATATTTGAGTTCATCTTAAAAAAATTTATGTTTTATGTTTTTATCAAAACTTTTACCTTAAAATTTTTTAAAAGTAGCAATCCATAATAAAAATCTGTAAATTAATCTGTTAATTAATAATTAATGTTTTATAGTAACATTTATTTCTATCATAAAACATTATTATATAAAGAAACAAATTAACTGTTAATGAGATTTAAACTCGAATCTGTAAATAAAAAGGCTATTACCATATTCATATACATTTCTTCAAATATCTGCTCTATAAACCCTTTAATAAACGTTCAGGAAAATACTATATCCTTATCACATTTTATTGAAATCGATGAGGATTAGATGATTCTGAGTTTTCTCTTCTTAATATTCATCCTTTTTTATACAAATTATGCCGTTTATTAAAAAATAGAAAGAATTTTTACAAGAATCTGTATTTGGCTTATAAACGCTCTTTTAATATACTTTTGACGTAGTTCAAAAAAGCTAGCATTATATTTTATTATATCATTTAGATTTCTTGAAATTAATTAGTATCTTTTGAGAATGGGAGCTTTCTAACAAAAAAAAATTATAAAAAAGACCTCGTTTTTTAAACTGTATAGTTTTTGTTAAACTTAATTCTGGATCAAAATCCTAAATTTCAAAAAAGTAATCTGATTATCGTGAAATTCAGTTTTAGGTTTTTACATTGCTGAGTTTGAATGTGAGTCCTCAGATCCCGCATCCATTTGACGCAACGCAATTAGAAGGCGGCCATTTTTATCTATCCAGCAGAGACAGCGCTCTCCTTATGTATTACTATCAATAGTTTTTTTTTCTTGTTGGATTATCAATCTATTTTTTTGTGCTCATGTTCATTTATTCAATTTTTGTTCATTGATTTTGTTGTTCGTTACTTTTTATACACTCTCTGTGTGAAATACAAATTTTCCCATCATTGCATAATACAATAAAAATTAAATATTTATTATTTCGATAAAAACATCTGTGTGCTTTTTAGATTACATCAATAAGTTATGGATCCACGCTTCCATTGCGTTACAAGATAACACGTTCGTTTGTTGTAATGATAAGGAAGGTCAAAAATTTTGGATCACCGAAATTTGCAAAAGTGCAGAAGGTACAAAGGGAAATGCTAAAAAATGCTAAAAATGACCGATAAAGATCTCGTTCATATTGAAGTCTTGTCTAAAGACAACTTCGTTGGCAGTTTCTGTTTGAAAAACGAGAGATTATAGACATCGTGGAAGAAATAATAGAAGAACTCACAGACAGGACCAGGATGTACAGAAATAGTGGAAAAAGAATAAATCTGAAGCTAAGTATTGCATTTCGGCAAAATTAGATGATAGATTAATTAAACATGTACGTGCAAAAATTCTAAAGACATATACTTTGTGATCTATTTAAGAAAAGGTCCGCAGCTTGATGCTACAAAAGAGAATTTTAAATTTTAAACTTAAATTTTAAAGAGGCGTAAAAGTCTCTGATTATGTTACAGAAGCGAAAAATTTGGCTCATCAATTACGAGTAGCCGGCGAGGTAGTATCAGATAAGATTACAAATGATAATTATCAATGGACTGCCATTGTCAAAAATTTGTATTGTCATGGAATGGAAGAGAGAATACTACCTTGATCAAAAAGTTCCCGGAATTCATTCAGAAAATTCAAAATACAGTTTTATTCATCAAAAGTGAAAGTATTGTCCCTTTCAAAGTATTCCCCATCGACTGTAACGCACTTATGCCAGCGCTTGATCCAACTCTCGAAACATTTCTGGAACTCTATTGTCGGTATAGCCATCAGAGCCGTCTTTGATTTTTCCATTTTTACTTCTTTTCGGCTGTTAAAACACATTTCCCGTAATGGTTTCTTGACTCGAACAGAAAAAAATGGGGGAGTCATATCAGGTGAATTCGATGTTGGATGGTATTCGTTTCGTTCTTACTTAAAAATTCACTCGTTGTTGCAAATTCAACTCCATTTTTAAAACTGATTCGATTAAAAAATCGAAAATACGTGCAGAGATAGATGTACTCAAGACGGCGTAACTTTTAAATGTCAAGCTATGGTGATAAAATTTGGTGGGAATGTCAATGATAGATGTGACAACCTAACCAAAACAGAACTCAAATCAACTGACTCAGAGCATCACCTGGTGATAATTCCGGGAACTTTTTGATCAAGGTACGCGTCAATCTCTACAGAAGAAGAATTAATTTCTATTGAAAAAAATTATGAAGATAGAAAATGAAGAAGTCGAAGCCTTGGCAGCTGTTACGAAAAAATCATAAGAAGACAACCAAGAAAGGAACAGAGAAAAACAATATAACATATTAACAATAACATATAACAATATAACAGTAGCATTTAGCAGTAAGTGCTATTTTTATTATTTTGCAAGAAACTTGATCATAAGAAAGAAAATTGCAAGAAATTTGAGTTAAAGTCTGAAAAGAGATATTCAGAGCACTCTAGTGACAAAGATGATAAAGACAACAAGATTTCAACGAAATCTGCGCAATCGCGATCTAACTTGAAGCAACCAAATCGATGGAAAGGCGATATCCACAAGCGAACCTATAATTAAACTAGATGTGAATCCTTGCTGAAGAGATTGCTGCACATCAGAAACATAGTATTTGGGTAGTGCAAGGAAAGCTTATAGATAAGAAGCCAATGAGTTGCAAGTGGATCTTAAAAAGAAGGTGATGCTTGGAGAATCATACAGATATAAAGCTAAGTTTTAGTAGATCGTGATTTCTGTCAAAAATATATTGACTATTTGGTATTGACTATCTGGATACGTACGCATCGATTGTTTGCTACGATAACATTCGAATTCTATTAGTAATGACAATTGCAAAAGAAATGGAGATACTGCAATTCGTAAAGACTGCATTCCGGTATGGTGAATTAAAAGAAAAAAATCTGAATGGAATTATCTGAGGAACCATGGCAAAAGAACGTCGTCAAGTTACAGAAATCCTTATATAGATTAAAACAGAGTCCTCATTGCTGGAACGAATGGTTAAATAATGTACTGACTGAATTCAACTTATAAAAGTCAGATGCAGATGATTGTATTTATGTTGATTCATATAGTGTGGATAAAATATATTTAGCGCTGTATGTCGATGACGACTAGTTTTCTATAAGTCCAAGAATACATTAAGAATATTTCTTAATCAAATTGGTAAAATATTCGACATTAAGATAAGCGAACCAAAGTGTTTCGTTGGAATGGAAATTGAACGAGATCACGATAAAAGTTGATTAAAGATTTATCAAGCAAGTTATATACAACAGCTAATTGAACGATTTAATATGAAAGAAGATAAAGGAATGGTTACCTGTTGATCCATACACTCGTCTGTCGAAAGAAATGAATCCAAATATTCAGGTTGAAAAAGAAGAAATGGATAGAATTCCATGTGCATCATTAATAGGATCGCTACTGTTTGCAGCTAACGTAACGCGTTTTGACATTACTTTTGGAGTAAATGTACTAAGTCGATATCTTCAAAATCAAGAATTTCAACATTGGAGAGTGGCTAAGAGGATCTTAAGATATTTAAAGAAAACAATAGCAGAAGGTATAACTTACAGTAAACAAATGGATAGCAAGAAATTATAGTGATGCAGACTTCACCAGAGACGAAGACGAGAGACGGAGTGGATTCAACTAGTGAATATATCATAATTCTACAAGGTGGATCAATAAGTTGATCATCAAGATTACAAAAGACAATCTCTCTCTGTCAACAGCAGAGACAGAACTTGTGACACCTATCAAAGTGGCATAAAAACTAATGTGGCTACATAAATTATTGGCAAATTTGCAATGTATAGAAAAAGAAATAAAGCCAATATTATTAAATTGTAATAATCAAGCATTGATTTCCTTAACAAAAAATCCTGGTTATCACCAACGTACGAAACACATTGACAAGGATTATTGGTTTGTACGAAAGGCTGCAGAAACTGAGAAAGTGGATACAGTATTGTATAATTGAAATACAATTGGCGGATATATTGATTAAAAGACCAAAACTCGGTTCCGGAAAACTGAAACAACTATCACTGATTTATGAGAAACTCATGAGTGGGAGTGTTATAAAGTGAGTCCTCAGGTCCTGCATCCATTTGACGCAACATAATTGGAAGATGGCCATTTTTATCTATCCAGCAGAGACAGCACTCTTCTTATATACTACTATCAATAGTTTTTTCCTTCTTGGGTTATCAACCTTTTTTTTGTGTTCATTCAATTTTTATTCGTTAATACTTTTATATACTCTCTCAGGGCCACCAATCTCTTCTCTTGTTCTGAGCATTACCAGCATTTGTAGCGACCTCATATGACACAGGAAATGAAGAATTAATATTTAATATAACTGTCATAGAAATCATTTCCGACCGACATCTTTATCGCTATATAAGCATATGGCTGAGTAGTTCATTATGGATGCTCACGCGCTTTAAACCCCAACGCAAAAAAATATATTACTTATAATGATAATCAATTAATTGACATAATTGTCCAATTATTAATATCGATTAAATCAAAATTTGAAGAAAAATATTTTATCTTGTGTTTGCTTCTCTTGTTAATGACTAAAATCATATGTTGTTTTTTAAAGTCTACAGGGTATTTTTTCAAAGAATATGATGAATTTTCAAAGAGGTTGATGTTATGAGTATTAAATAATAGAACATTAATATTTTATATATATATATATATATATATATATATATTGATACACACACACACATACCTTGCAATTAAAAATTCTCTAAAATCAAGTTCTATGTATATATTAATTAAATTATTTCCATAAACTTCTGTCCATATTGAATTCATCATTTCGAATTTTATTTTTGACTTCAGATTCAAATAAATTATCAAATTATCTCGTAGGCCAAGTTTCATAAAAATCAAACAAGTGATTTACAAAATAAAAGGGGATAATCATAAATATAATCGTCCATCCACAAAGAACTAATTAATATAAATTAAATGAGTCTTATACAATCTCAGAAATAGTATTATAGATTTTGGCGTTAACTCCGGAAGATTAAATAAATTAATTCTTGATATATATTCCCCCAACATAAATTGACATACAAGCATCTTAGACTAGTTGTTTGAAGTACTGAAGTGTTATACATGCAAGTATCATCTACACTCGAGAAACTCAAGTTTTTGATGCTACGGATGGCATGTCAAAATCATCGCATCGATGGCACTTTGCGTATCAAGGATCGCGGTGCGACCATAAAATTCGGAAATATGGAGTAGTGAATCAAGAAATACAAAACGCTAGAGAAATTCATGCCGGGACACATACAAAGCACCGTAACCTATTCGCGCGATGCGCGACCGTGCAACACAATAAATATTCCAGATTGACGTTTACTAGATGTCTTTTAGACGCCGATGCGCAAATTTGCGCATTGGCAATATTTCATTCGCAAAGGCGAGTGGTTAGACAAGAGAGATTACAAAACTTGCCGTAAAAGTTTCTGGATCGCGCCCAAATAGTTATCTCGTTCTAGCTGCGCTAATATCCTCGTAAAGCTTAGATTGTTGCTGCAGTGACATAAAAGTGTTAAGTACCCGATATAAGCCCTTCGTAACAACTTTGTTATATCAGATCGCGCTAAAGTAGATGCAGAGTTTATCGTGGCTTGTTGCAAGTACTGCTCGTACAGTAAAAAAAAATGAAAAAAAATTGTATATTTTATCTTTGACATTAACTACGAGGAGTATAAACACGCGATACCAACTTCGATAAGCGTCAACTTGATTTTCTGCCACGTAATTAAATAAAAAAAATTATTATCAAGATTGGAATTTTATTATTTCTATCTTCTAGCAACATTTCCATGAGACAAGTTCACCTTGGCTAATTATAAAAATCAACGCAGTCGTGACAATCAGAGAATCAGACAAATAAGTTATCAGAAAAGTATAAGTTTCCATGCTAGGAGTTTAACTTCAATTAGAGAAGTCTGCAGCCCCTCCTTCTCTCTCTCTCTCTCTCTCCTCCC
>NW_012130130.1:990498-994618 GCF_000143395.1 Atta cephalotes
CTCTCTCTCTCTCTCATTAACCGATCCTAATTACGCTGGAAACTCGCGCATTTCGCTAGAAAGATATTTCCGTCTGCGATCAGAATTAGATCTTAAGCGCTCTAATCATATCCTAGGAATGTAACAATTTTGAAACTCTAGTCTTAGAGGTCAGATATACGCGAGTGTGATTCCGTTTGACCTTCATTTACGCCAAAAAAACGTTCATATAAAGTGCATTGATGTAGCAGAATACATCACAAGCAATAGAATGCGGTCATTGACTTTGATGTATTTATGATAGATTAAATCCAAATACATATTAACAGACGAGCAATTTTTGTATTATATGCATATTCATACATTGAAGAACATATTTTTATAAATATATATTTATTTCCATTATAAATTTTGTCATTTCTAACATCTCATAATGGTAATAATACGAACAAAAGTAAAATTCATTTGTAAATAAATAAAGAACAATATTCGATCATTGCTGTATAAAATTATGAATGCCGCAGTCGTTCTTTTGGAGGATCGAGCTAAAGTTAAATTCCATCTACTAGACAAATATCGTATTAAACTTCTCTTGTTGATGAATCGAGATAGAAGTATGGTCACCGTCCAGGGTCTATTACCCTTGATTATTTTTGATCTTATGAAGAGTTAAGGGCATATTCAACAGTATGCGTAGCAAACATACGCAATGCTGTCGTGACAGTCAATCAAAATTGTCAATGGACTATTGATTAGCTTTTGATTAGCTATCGCGACTTGCGATTGACTTGCGATGCAACGTAAAATGTCTCTTAGTTCCATCAGCAATATTGTCAATTACATGGGAAGAACGGTTTTGCTGAAGTATCTAAAAATTTAACTAGAAACAGTTCTAAACATTTTTTTAATTTGATGGGCAAACTTGTTTTTTTTTGGAATGTGGAGTACTTCAGATGTTTCTCGGAGAAGAAGACTGCGTACATGACTGCGTACTACATCTGATAGGAATGCGCTGATTGCAAAAAGAAAACAGATCTTTTTTTATCTACATTGAATCTGTCAAAATCGAAGAGCCCGGATTAGGACACATATTTATAGAACTTTGAAATGGATTCTAATCAGAATTGTTTCTTTTTTCGTAGAAAATTTAATAGAAATCTAAGAAATAATTAAATAATTCCAATTGGAATGCATTCCGAATAATTTCATGATAATCAGATACTGGATCTATTTTTTGTTTTCTTATTAGAAACCTATCTTAGTATCTCTTCCTTTTTATATACAGTACTTCTAACAAATCGGTACACTACCACAAACACACAGTCCCTCAGGATCTTTAGTAAAGACTCAGGAAAAAACACACGTATCAGTGCTTTTCGCTGGTAGTGCCACTTTAGGGAAAGAGAGAACATTATGCAATATAAATACGCGGACAGCTCGGTAAAGAAAAGAATATCATCAAATAAATATGGCCCTAGCCTATAGCGTAAGGCACGCGTCTTTACTTATTTCTATCCACATTTATTAAAATTTGCACAAATTTGAATTTTTTGTTTCTCAAATTTGTTTCTAGCATGTGGCATTTCTACATACCAGATATATAACTTGTGGAATTTGCATATACTTCATACAGAAATCTTCGCTTACATATTATCAAAATAATTACGTAGGACAATCAAATTAGGTTGTTGCAAAACTTTTTACAGCATATATTGCTTGAGTTTATTACATATTTATTTTTGGTTCAACAACATTATTTTCAGATTTGTATCCCTATCTATAGATACTTAAATACTTCAGCAAAATTGTTCTTTCCGTGCATTTTTGAGAGTAATTTGAAAATAACAATGCTATTAGCAGGACTAATTTCGCTGGTGTCTTTGGAGGCGTGCCCGTGTCCTCTTTTTACTCGAATGAAAGATAGGCGTCTCATCACCTCAGAAATAACATCTTTAGACAATTGTCAGTGCGAACAAATTTTCTTCTCAAACACGAATTAACAACGAGAAATAATAATTTTCTGCTTATGAAAGAGATGGTAGAGTTAGAACACGATAATGGAATTAAATGATACATTTCAGGATTGACGAAGGTGACACAGTAGGAAACAAGAGTTTCGATTTTCCCGATTAACTTTAGCAGCTACTCGTGAAATATTCAAACACTATTGGATGCTCGATTCCCGATTAGATAATGTTACGTGTTGGATAAATATTAAATAAGACTTTTAATATTTTGAATTATATGCTTCATATAAATCTAATCGATTATTAATATACGAGATAATATATGAGATGAATATATAAAAAATATATGAGAGATTACTATTAATTTATTTCGCATATGAATGAGGGAAGTTTTCTGCGATAGTTTTGAATATAATATATTGATTGTACTCTCAAAGAATATCACATCCAGAGGCAATAATAAAGTCATTTTCATTTTCATTTTAAGTGGAGTCTAATAAAAATGTAAGCCATTTTCGTCATACATAAAAAAGTACATAAAATTATATAAATAATGTGTAAAAATTACATAATTTATAATGGAAATATATATAAAATTGTGGATCTCTATATAAATTAGTATTTTAATTATATAAATATATCTTCATATATCTAATAGACGGATATTTACAATAATAATAGTATATTTTATAATTTTTTTGTGTAAAATGTATAAATTTTTATAAATTTTTTGTAATATTATATAATAGTGATAATATCATACATATTACTTTTGCTTTTTACATTATCAACACGGCTATAAGTAATGATAATTTATGGCTTAAAAAAAATTGTAATTCGGTAAATTAATATGCAAATATTTTTATAAACTTCAATTATAAATTTACTTTGTAAATTGTTTAAAGAAAAATAATTATATTTATAAGTTTATTATGATTTTACATGTGTGTAACTATGCATTAATAATATATCCCAATATTTGTATCCACTATAATCGATTTAATTTTACATAAATATTTTTATAATGTAGCTGAAAGCTCATAGAAAGATTTTAAATTTATTGTCATTCCTTTATGGATGACAAAATATATTTCTTATGCGCCGGATTGATTCGAATTAAAGAGAAATGTGCGTCGAATTTTTCAGGCAGTCGATTTAAAATTAAAGAAAATATGAAAAAAAACGGGATTTGGAAACTTTCCTTCGTTACTTTAAAAAAAGTTTATGAAATGATGTTCAAATTCTGTCAACTAGGGAATTGTATGGATCTCATCAAAGTTCGCTTCCTAGAAAACTCTAAATTACAAGAACGACATGGAAATATTTAAAAAAAAATTTCTAACGTGCATATTCTTGAGAATATTCGCGAAATGATGAGGTCCAAGAAGCTGGGGCTTTCTGCTGAGGTCGAGGCACAATATTTTCGAGATGGTCGAATATTAATTACGCGTTTCTTTAAATTTACGCGTTTCGTTAAAAATATATGTTAAAGAGAAATAGCCTTGACTTTCTCACCAAATATACTGATATATAAATACAGAAAATCGGTGGGCGCTAAGAAAAACTAGAATGGAAGTCAAATAGAATTAGAATCGGTTTATGAAATCGATGAGAAAGAATGTAAATGGTTTATTTTGACTTCCCTATGTGATATTGTACGCATGTACGCATTTTATTGTCTATTATAATCACACTTAAATTGTTGCGAAGGAACGTTACGTAGTTTAAATAATCTGATTTGATCGAGAAGGAATACGGAGATCAAATAAGAAAATTATCGACTTTACTATCGAGTCGCTGTTAGAATTTGCAGAATTGCGTAAAAAAAAATCTAATTTTATATTCATAGGGTAATAGTCAACGTGAAAAAAATGATAATTTTAGGATATGGATAGGTAGATGTTAATTATGAAAATAAATAAATTAAACCTACAATTTCTCGTGGGATTCATTTCTTGTTCCTCTTTCTCCGCGTCATAACTCATTTCTCGTCCTTATTCGCGCCAATCTCAATGGCGAAGCTTCGCACAGGACAGGTCGAAAATCGATTTCGTGAAAATGGTAGAATCTCTATAGCGATTCAAATGAGTCTCTTGTTGAGAAGTTGATCGAACTTCTCTTTCTCTCTCTCTCTCTCTCTCTCTCTCTCTCTCTCTCTCTCTCTCTCTCTCTCT
>NW_012130130.1:995028-1003455 GCF_000143395.1 Atta cephalotes
AACGTACGTACGTTACGTAGTAAGTAGTAGTATACTACTACTAGTACGTACTACTAATAGTACGTACGTTCGTTGTTAGTAGTACGTACTCTACTCTCTTCTCTCTCTCTCTCTCTCTCTCTCTCTTCTCTCTCTCTCTCTCTCTCTCTCTCTCTCTGTTTACAGCATGATATAAAAGATTCACAAGTAGATCTTGTACTATTAGCATCGCGTCATTCTTTCGAGACGTAGAAATTGCGGTTGCGCGACGTGCGTGAAAATTCAACAGGTAATATTCGTATATTCTGTGGAAGAATCTTTATCGATCGCGTACAATGAGTGGCCTAATTAAGAGATACATATATTTGCTTTAACGAACGATTTAATTTTTCTAACCATGAACTTACAATCTTTTCTGCATGATTACATAATAGCTTTCATTGCAAAATACATATCACTCATTTGTTACAACAATTAAAAAATTGTCATTTTGGAACTACTTATAAAAAAAGGTCGGAAAAAAAGAAAAAAATGTATGTAAAAAAAAGGAAAAAAATACTTAGTAATTATATAGAATAAGGAATCCCCCTCCGAAGACCTTGTAACATATGTTGTTAAGATCATGACCCCCCTCCCCTCCCTGCCTAGAAAATCATACGCCTCTAAGCAGGGGAGAGCTGAGGTTGATTTTACTTCACATGGAAAGTCGTGTGCCCTCGAAATTCTTCGCTTTAAAAACAAATTATACAATATATTGTACAAAAAAATCTCTTTCAAAGAAAATTTTTATTTTTAAAGCAGAATTTTATTTTGAATAGTGAAAAAAATATGTTATTTCTTAAAGTTATTTTATTAATAATTTCTAAAATCTGTCGGAGATTACTCAGTAATAACCTTGACAATATGTTAAAGTCATCAGGAGGGGGTCTCCTATTTCTATATGATTACATACTTTAATATAAAAGATAGTTTCATTCTTTTACATTAATTAAAATGCTTAAAATAAATAAGGCCCATCTAATTTTATCTTTTATCAGTTCTATTTATAGAGATATTAAAACAAACTTACAATCAGTAAGAATAAAATCGTTATTTTACTCATTCATAGAAATAAAATATAGGTATATCTTTTTTTATAGAATATTTCTAAAATGAAAAAAAAATTAATTCTAACACTTATTATATCCATAAGGCTTAAATAAAAAATAAATGAAAAATAACAAAAAACTAAACATTATCTGTCTAAATCATTTTAAAAATAATTATTAATCATAAAAAAGAAATTTCATTAAGACTTACTCTACCTTTAAACATCATAATTATCTTTAATTTATTCTATAATTAAATTTTTAATCTTTGGAAATTTCTAGCAATTTAAAGGTCCTTTTTCTTAAAAGCAATGTTGAAAATCTTCTGGTGCAGCTTTAAGCTTCATACATAACAAACAAAAATCAGTAGTCATAACAATATTTATATAAATGGATTTATTTATATAATATTGTTATTTTATTTAATAAGAGTTCATTGTTTCTTTACAAAAACATATTTATTAAAAAACAATTTATTTTTCCATAGCTAGGAAGTTGAATAATATTATAATTGTAGGATGCGATGCGATTTGACGCGCTTTTTAGATTGTGCGAGTGGCGAATTTCATAAAGGAGCGACATGTAGGTAAATAGAGAGGGCGCGGCGAGGCGAGAACAGATAGACCGACGTGCACAAGAGTAGCAAGCGTTGTATTTTTCTCCAAGTCTTTTATTCTCTTATATACTCGTAATAATATACACATATTCACTATCCCTTGTGTTTTATCATTTTTCTGCAATTGGGGGGGCTCGTCCAAGATTAAGAGAAAAGCTTGAGAATGATATTCGAGATGACGGGCAGCGTCTCGGCAATGAGTAGCAACAAGTATGAGGACATGACAGTTGTGCAGTTGAAGGACGAATTGAAAAAGCAAAGCTAAAAGCAATAAGTTAGAGCTAGTAAGATGATTGAAGCGAAGTAACGACGACAATATATAGCGACGAGAGCGACATATGTAACGATGAGAGTTATGATGATGCGAACGAGGCGGCAATGGCCGCCATTGCAAGAGAAGAAAACAAAGACGCAGATAGACCGTTAGAACGAAGTTACACATTAACCTTTAAAAACATTGAAGATGCTATTGATAAATTCAACGATGACGATGGAAAAAACATAAACTAGTGGATAAGAGAATTCGACGATTTAGCGAAGTTGTGCGGATGGTCGGCGGTGCATCAGATGATATATGCGAGACGGCTATTGATTGGATCGGCGCGCCTTTTTGTAAACCATGAAGTATGCGGAAAAACATGGAAGGACATCAGGGCATTAAGATCGAAATTTGCTCCCAAAATAGATAGTCATGCGATCCACATGAAGTTACAAAGAAGAAAGAAGAGACCGGACGAAACGCATCATCAGTATTGTTATAAAATGTTAAAAATTGCATCGCCGATAAGTATAGAAATTTCCACGTATTTCATACAGTATATACAGTAATAGATGGCATTGTCGATGAGATAAATAAAACAATTTTATATAGCACTAAAACGATATCTCAATCAATTAAAGGCGAATTTAGATACATAAGAGTTAATGAAAAAAAAAGAGCGCAGATAAGATTAGATTGGACGATCCTAGGAAAAAGCAGGCATAGACTAGTAAGACAGAAAATGCGGAGGTTAAGCATTGTTTTAATTGTGGCGGAAAAAAATCATTTCAGTGTCCATCGAAGGAAAAAGATATATTGCTTCCAATGTAACAAGCATGGACACATAGCGGCAAATTGTTCGCAGTATACAAAAATCGAAAAGAATAAAAGTTGCAATACAATTCAGAGTAAGGTAGAAGATAATCCGAAGGTAACACATAATAAATGTAAGAGATTTTATAAAGTTATTCAAATTAATAACATCGAAGCAACTGCTCTGTTTTATTCAAATAGCGACTTAAATCTCATGCGGGATTTTATGCCAACATGGGAGTTCCGAAACTGATTAGTCAGACGATTAAATTTCGGCGTTGTTGCAGCCAAAAATTTACCTTAAGACTGACTCACATAAAAGTATGTATTGATGGCGAATATTTCGAAGTTGATTTCCATGTGATCCCTGATGCGTTTTTGAAGCGAAATGATAACATGATCATTGGAACTTTCTGAGCGAAGTAGATACGTAAATAAGAAGTGGTAAAATAATAAATGTTACGAAGATCGCGGAAGAAGTTAATGAGTTGACTTTTGTTAACAAAATTGAAGTTTCTAAAGTATGAAATAAATTTATTGTTCATAAATAATGAAGACCACAAAAACAACTTCAACAAATTGTTATAAAGGATGACATCCCGATCTACCAACGCGCTCGCCGGTTAGCGCCGCAAGAATTAAAGATTGTCGATATGCAAATACAAACGTGATTAGATCAAGGTATCATTCATATTCAAACTGCGCTAGCTCTATTGTGCTCATGAAAAAGAAAAATAACACGATTATTATAAACTGAACGATAAAATAGTAAAAGTAATACGCTATCCATTATAGAGGATCTATTATAGAGGATCAAATTGACAGGCTTCAAGGTGCTCGAGTTTTCTCGACGTTAGATTTAACAAATGGGTTCTTCCACGCTAATAGCCGAGGATAGTCGCAAATATACAGCGTTCATAGTATCCAACGGACATTATGAATTTCTACGCATGCCGTTTGGCTTAAGTATTTCGCCGATACATATTTTCAATGTTACATAAATGCCGTATTTAATAATTTAGTAATAAAAGGAATCGTTTCGGTTCACGACCTAATCATGCCCTCTATTGATTATTAATTTCTCGCGTTTAAAAGCCGTTTTATCGGTAGCCAACGAGTACGGATTAACAATAAATTAGGAAAAGTGTTATTGTTTTTTACAAACGAAAGTCAGCTATTTAATTACAGCTTAGAAAATATTACATCTTGCGAAGATAAAACTAAAGCGATAAGAATTTTTCACCAAAGGATGTAAAGTTTTTTAGACCTTACAAGCTACTTTAGGAAATTTGTGTCAGGTTATGCGACAATTGCTCGCCCGTTAAGAATTAATAAAAAGTGCATTTTTCCTTTGGCGATAGAGAAATACAAGCGTTCGACCAACTAAAGGAAATACTGTGTAACAAACCGTCATTACCTATATATTCACCTATCGCAGATATTGAATTACATACTGATCCAGTTATGGATTCGGAGCGGTAATAAAAGCGATAAAAAAATTTAGTTTATCTGATTGGCATTCCGTTTAAAATAGTGACAGATTATCAAGCGTTACCACTTGCCTACGTTAACACTTAAGAAAATTGATTGTTGTGTAAAAAATGGGCCCTGCTCCTTCAAGACTTTACATACACAATTGAACATCGCACAGGAAATCTTATGCGTCACATTGATGTTCTTAGCAAAAACTCTTTGCCTATGACAATGATGATGAATGCCAAGAGACGATTGCAGCTAAAAGGAGAAGTCAACTAGACGATGACGAAACAAAGAAGATTTGGGAACAAATCCAGTTGGGCAAAACAGAGGATTATTGCATAATGAACAACTGCTATACAAGATGATAAATAATGAAGCTCTAATTGTTGTACCAGGGTCAATGCAACCTAATATCATTCGGCATGTTCATGATCGCCATTTTGCTGTTGACAAGAAAAACTGATAAAGACGGACTATTGGTTCAAAGGAATGCGTCTAAAGATAGAGAAGTATGTGCAAAATTGTATCGACTGTATTTTAGCGGAAAAAAGTCCGGAAAACTGAAAGGATAGTTACATCCCGTAGATAAAGAAGGCATCATAGATAAAGAAGGCATTCCCTTTGGGACATACCACATAGATCATCTTGGACTCTTGTCCACAAAGAAGAAATACAATCACATTTTCACTGTCATAGATTGGCTTCCCCAAATTTATCTGACTGTATCCTGTGAAAACCACTAACATCATCGAAGTCTTAGATAAGTTAATTAAACAAAGTGGTATTTTTGGGAATCCGCGACGCATCGTCAGATCGAGATAGTGTTTTTATCTTGCACGACTTTAAAGACTATTGTAAAGACGAAGAAATAGAACATGCAATAGAACATGATTATTGTTACCTCGAGGCCAAATCGAAAGAGTCAATCGTACCTTAATACCTCTAGCAAAGTTAGCATATTCAAATCCTTCTGAATGGTACAAGTACGTAGAAAAAACACAGAAGTATTTGAATATACCCAAGTATACCCAATAGAAGCACTAGAATGTCGCTGTTTTATCACTTGTTCGGCACGCAAATGAAAATGAAAGAAGATCCCACAATTAGAAACATTATCGAAGCGGAAGAGGCAGCATCTTTCCAAGAGAAGCGCAGAATCTCAGAGTTTGCAAGACAATTCATTAAAGTTCAAGAAGAAAATAAGCGAACGTATAATAAGAAGAGAAAAGCTTCACCATAATATAACGAAGGCGATTTAGTTGCCATTAAGCGCACACAAGATAGTCCGGAACTAAAACTAGCTGCTAAATATCTAATCCCATATGGTGTCAAGAAAATTCGCAATGATATATCGTCGAGAAAATAGGTGAAGCAGAAGGGCCTCACATAACGTTAACAATCACATGAAATCTTGGGAAGAAGCAACACCCAAAAATCATACCTCTGAAGGCAGATGTAAGTAAGATGACTGAGTGTAGAATGCAATTTGACGCGCTTTTTATGCGTGTGCGAGTTTCGTAGAGGGGCGATATGTAGGTAGATAAAGGGGGCGCGGCGAGGCGAGAACAGATAGATCGACGCGCGCAAAGAGTAACAAGCGTTGTATTTTTATCCAAGTCTTTTATTTTCTTGTATACCCATATTAATATACACGCATTCACTTGTGTTTTATTATTTTTCTACATAATGTATTGTAATAAATTAAAAAATAATCTGTATTTGATAAATTTTGCAGCGAATTATTATAAAAATGTTCATATATAATATATATATATATATACTTTACTACAAATTTTTGTTGCATTAAACAAGTACCGATTTTAATATTCTAGCCCCTTTTTATCTACTTGCTATGACATAGCTTTTAAGCAAATACTTTAAGCGTAAAACGCATTTTTAAATATAATAAATTTAAAAATGAATCTTTTATTTAGTACTGAACCTCAAATACCTTATCCTAAATTTATATTTCAAAAGTAAATATTTCAAAATTTTAATGATTTAAAAACGTTCAAATTCATTTTTTAGAAAATATATAGAAATTTTTAGAAAATATATTTTTTTTATTATATGATTGTTGCAGCAAATAAGCGATACATCAATGATTTCAGATGCAATAATAAAATCAGTAATAGTTCAGGCAATACACAGATACAACGATAGCTACAAAAAAAAACGGAGTGCTAAAATTTTACAGTTTGTATTTTACAGATGGTATACAGTACGTGATGAGCGAATGTTATCCAACGGTGACGTTGATGCCGAAAACTGTGCGCGAAACAATATTTATTCTCCAGATAAGTTAAATAACATCTGCAAAATTGCACATTCACGTGATCAATAATGTTTATTAAACCGTAGTTTTTCGAAATGATGATGAAATTTAGAACGCAAGAAATGCGACTCTTCAATCATTTACAAAATTTCGAATTATGAGAAAGAAATTATTACGCACGGTAAAAATGTACTGTAAAAAAACATTTTGTATCTGTTAAAACTGTAAAAATTTTTTTTTTAATTTTTACATACCCAAGTATTAATTTAACATAATGTGATTATGCTTTTTAGGCTTTCATGGGTATTATCTTCAAAGATATCAAAATATTTACGGTTATCATTGAGTTTTCATCCATTATTGCTAATGCCATTAGCAATAATTTAACTCCTATGATTACTAAATATTGTAACATAATTTATAACTAAGTGAATAAATAACATAAAAATAATGCAATTCTACAATGTAAATTCTAAGATAAATAAAATATAAAGATATAAGATAAATAAAAATATATATATATATTTTAAATTACATTATTATAAATGTTAATTTTATTGAAGAAAAATGCTTTTATAATTTGTTTCTAAAATATCAAAGTAATATATTTTTTGTATTAAATTTAATGTTCATTTATACATTCTAATATATTGGATTGTCCGGAAAGTTCGTGCCGATGTTGAAGGAAAATTGAAACGCAGAAGATTTAAATTTTAGTATACATTTATTAAATTATATAGGTTAGTCGACACGAACTTTTCAGACAATCCAATATTTAAATATTTCGTGTTAAAATAACACAAATTTTCTGCTTGTACTGGAATAAAATTTCATATTAATTATATATTAAATATCGTTATTGTCATATACGATATAATCAGATTTCCTTTAAAAATTGCATATTAATTTAATTTCTCAATAAAACTTTATAATACGCTTTTAACAATTCGATCGCTTTGAACAATTGAATACGTTAAATTTACCATATTCAGACACTGTTTTTTTAGCATTCTGAAAACTACGAGTTATGTACGAAGCATTAGCGAACAAAAAGTTACATAAATTAATCTATTATTTATATTACATTGTGTACCACAATGTCAACTAGAATGATTTCTTCATCATTATGATTTACATCATATGTAACTCAATGCATTTCATTTTTTTAATAACTATAAAATTCATAACTATAAAACTCGGTTGCCGCGATATATCATTCGATGTATCATTGCAGCGTTTGGCTATCGCTTTATTCTAGATCGGATCCACCATTTTATTAGCGAATGAAACTACATGAATTTTCTTTCGATGCACTTGAAGCGCGCCAAAAGCTCGTTCACCATCCGCGCCGCGACGAAGATCCTTTTCTCTCGCGATTAAACGCACACGCAAAAGCACGGCTCGCTGGCTTCACTGCCACCGCGGAGACTGCAAGCTCGCATTTCAGGCGTTGCCGTGCTTGCTAGCCGTATTCCCCGGCGAGCTTACGGCAAAGCTTTCGAAATTCTGCCGTAAGTGCGGCTTCGATTCGACAAGAGCCGATCGACCAGCCATGGTGCGAACGCTAGTCGCCAGGTCGTTGTCCTGTGACGCCACGAAGAGCTTTACTTTGTAGCCCGTACCGAGCTTGCAGCCATCGCTACTGCTGATGGCATAGAGTGGGAGGAGAGAAGAACAGATAGGAACGGTGGATGTCATGACATCACATGTGGTAGACGCTACCGGTGGTTCAAATATACGTGGAAGGGATGAATTCGTGTGCTGTTCCGTGATGTCATTGACGATGCGTGTATGTATGTGAGAGAGAGAGAGAGGGAGGGAGAAAGGGAGAGAGGGGGAGAGAGAGAGAGAGAGAGAGAGAACGGACACGTAGAAAGAGATATAACGGAAGAAGAAGGCAGGTTGTTTTAAGAAACGA
>NW_012130130.1:1013984-1020235 GCF_000143395.1 Atta cephalotes
ATAATTTTATATAATAATTTTTTTACATTTCTTCAAACTTGATTTTTTTCTAAAACAAATGATGCAAAAAATTATCTTTTTAATTATTTTTCATGTTTTCACATTAGTATTATTATTCCTATTATTAAAAAGTAATTTTACAAAAGAAAAAAGGATGTATGAACACTATGAACATATTTCATATATAATTATACATGTTTATGAATATTTATGCGTATTTGTGTACAACTTTGCTTCCGCCGTTTTCCTATAGATGGCTTTAGCGGTAAGTGGTGGTCGAAATAAATAGATCATAGACGTCATACAATAAACTTGGGCATCTGTCAACATAACCCCATAGAAACATTAATCGATTTGTGTCTGCATCATAAAGTTATTCTCGATTGAAAATGTCAGTTTAGCCAAATTCTCGTCATTTGCGGGAGGTTTTAATTTTTTGCTTCAATATGAAGAAATCTGCGGTTGAGGCTCATCGAGTGCTCTCAAATACTTATGGTAAGGCCGCTATTAGTGAAAGAACGTGTCGTGAGTGATTTCAAGGACGGTGATTTTGACGTCGAAGACCGGCATAGCGGTGGAAGAGAGAAGGTTTTCGAAGATGCAGAATTGGAGGCATTACTTGAGCAAGACTCGTGTCAAAATCTAGAAGAATTGGCACGATCATTGGGAGTGACTCAACAAGCCATTTCAAAAAGCCTCAAAGCCATGGGAATGATTCAGAAGCAAGGAAATTGGGTGCCGTACGAATTGAAGCCGAGAGATGTTGAACGGCGTTTGTTTGCTTGTGAACAGCTGCTTGAAAGGCAAAGACGGAAGGGATTTCTGCATCGCATTGTGACTGGGGACGAAAAATGAGTTCATTACGATAATCCCAAGCGCAGAAAATCATGGGGAGTTCCCGGCCATGCTTCCACGGCGACGGCCAAACCGAATATTCACGGCTCCAGTCATGCTCTGTATTTGGTGGGACCAGCTCGGCGTAGTGTATGAACTATTAAAACCGACTGAAACAATCACAGACGATCGGTATCGAACGCAATTTGAGCCGAGGATTGAAAGACAAACGGCCGCAATACAACGAGAGACACGATAAAGTGATTTTGCAGCATGACAATGCTCGATCCCATGTTGCGAAAGTGATCAAGACATACTTGGAAACGTTGAAATGGGAAGTCCTACCCCACCCGCCGTATTCTCCAGACGTTGCTCCCTCTGACTATCACTTATTTCGATCATGGCACACGGCCTGGCTGACCAGCACTTCCGGTCTTATGAAGAAGTAAAAAATTGGATCGATTCGTGGATAGCCTCAAAAGATGACCAGTTTTTTCGACGCGGGATTCGTATGCTGTACCCGAAAGATGGGAGAAAGTAGTGGCCAGCGATGGACAATAAAATTGAATCATAAATGTATAACCAGTTTTTTACAATAAAGCCTCGAATTTCGGAAAAAAAACGGCGGAAGCAAAATTGTACACCTAATATGTTATGCATGAAAAATTTTTTACCGGATAAAATCTAAAATAGCTATTCTTTTTTTAGTCGTAACAATTTTGATTCTATATCTAATTATAATAAATTCAGAATAATTCATCAAAAGAGACATAATTCGAGATATCAACAGTTAATATTTACCTGTATCAGTTAAAATGGTTAAATTTAAAATAAAATCATTTCTTCATCAAACTACGATCATCAAAATCGTTTTGCCTTTAAATATTCTCTATAAAAAATCCTTTTTTATTTATAAAAATAACTTAAAATGTATCATTTTTGTAGAAGGTATTATGATCTTTTTTAAACATTAAGGTTGTTCCATCATAAATAAATTGTGTAAAGATCATTAACCTAATAGATCTAGATAAACAAAAGAGTAAAAGAATAGAAAAAATAAAAAAAGTAAGACAGAAGTTTATCGAAAGATGGAACAACCAGATTAAAAATAATGAAAGTGCTATTTGGTAGATGAATTGTGAAGTTAAGTTTACTTTTGGTGATTAAGTGATTTGGTGATAAAGAAATCTTTATACTTTACTCATTCATGATAATAATTAGAAAATCACATTTTTTTCTAGAGAGGTAAGAGAATAATATATTTTTCAAGATTATTAACTTGTTAATTTAATTTGTGATATTACGTACTTTAAGACTGTATTTTAAGATTGACAAATACATAATCGGCACGCAGTTTGTTTGAATTGTAAAACTAAATTGTAAAAAATATTATTATATGTACTAAGGTTCGCTTTGACCAAATATAACCTCCTTTACTCATTTGTTACATATATTTTTTCTTATTTTAATCTTTCTTCTAGCTAACGATGAATAAAAATTCTTATAAAAGATCTTAATTGAAAAGGAGAGAGAGAGAGAGAGAGAGAGAGAGAGAGAGATGAGGGAATAGAAAGATTAATTAAAACGAGACGAATGATAACATCCTAGATAGGCGCTTTCAGGGCAGTGGAACTACAACCGCGAGAAATAATGACTCACAAGTACCAAAGCCCGATGTAAATTTTTTCAGTGAATTCTATTTTTAAACAGGACAAATATATTTTTGTTTCAAGCGAAAATTTCTTGCGATACTCCGCAGAATCACTGCAATATTGGCAATATTGCAGATCTTTCTCGAGAATTAATTTACGGGCATCATTTCATGGATTGACGCAACCGCGTTTACGGATATTCCAAAATATCTCGGCAAACTTAGGACGCGATATCGAGATATTAATACACGCGACCATTTTCAAGTGCATCTCAAGTCCTGGGCGTTACGGCGCACCAGAATCCGGCAGAAATGTCAGTCGCGCCGAGCGTCGAACTGCTTTGCATGCCTCAGGCACCGCCGCCCGCCACGTCGACCGGTGTGCCCTTATTCCACCGCGTTACGTACCTGAGCATTCTGCGAAGGACAATTGGGTTTAATGAAGTTGAAATTGAAAATGCAATGGCACGCGCACATGATGTACGCGGCATAAGATTAATCAACATCGCTTATGTCTGGAACAATCATGTCACTTAACTCGTTGCGTGACTTACTTCGCCTCGTGTGTTGCGATTACGAATTATTATCGAATTAGCTAAAAACTCGAATTTCATATTGTTATACAATGTTGTTTTTTTGTTTCAACAAAGTAAAGGTACATGGAGAAATATATAGCATGTTAATGTCAAGCATTTAATTACCGCGAAAACAATTAAATTTTTAATCTCAATGAGCTACTGTCACGGCATTAGAATATATTATAATAACATTTTTCATTATCCAGAAGGGCAGGATACAGTATTTCCGCGAGAGAAAATAGTATTTAATAAAATACGTTCATAATAATGAAATAATTCTAGAGGGGAGAGAACCGCATGTGTAATAGAATTAAAACCATCACATATGAATCTTTCATTTATTTTTTATCTCACAATTTTCCACCACGTGGAAAGGCAAACTTAATAGAATATCTTGGCGTATTATATAATAATTAAGTAGAAATATGATACTCTTTCTAACGGCAGACGCAATTCATCGATTGCAAGGCTGCAGTGTTCGCTAAGTCACTTATGATTAAAAATACCCTGACAGATTAATTATTATGCTCTCGTATATGCTCTTTTACAAACGTATTTCATTCTCTTCTTCGTTCTTCAAAAGAAATGATCGCGGTGTAATATATAATAAAGCTAATTAATATTACGAAGCGCGTTTGGTATACGATCATTTTGAATATTGCGTGACAAAACTCTCTTTGTTAGCCGAGATGCTTGAGATACGAACGATACGATATTATGTTACATCAAAATGCTAGTCAATATGTAGTTTTGATTTCATGCTATTCAAGAAATTTCTCGAATCGTATGTTATTATCTCTTAACTATAAAGTCTGTTTAGGCAAAATGATTTTCTTAATGTCATTATGATATCACCTACGTATTGTGTCACACACTCAGAGAAAAAGCTAGTGGTGACCAATTATGAAAGTTTAATAAATAAAATTCTATGTTGCACATGTGATTCTCTCTATTGTTATTTCATTATTATGAACGTATTTTATTAAATACTATTTACTCTCGCAATATCATGCCCTTCCGGATGATGGAAAATGTTATTGTGATATGTTTATGTAGTTCAATAAACTATTTTACAATTATTGCAATATTGCATCTATAAAATAGTTTATATTCAACTACACATTAATTCTACATATCAAACTTGTATAGTTGTCGTTATCTTTATACATTTCTCTTACAAATAAATCTATCAAAGTGTTATTTTCCGAAAATTTTTCTTTCAAATTTGGAAAATATATGTAGAACTGTAAAAAATATTTTACTCATGCTTTTCCATTTTGACCTATAAGCAGTTTTAAGGGTTATTACCCTTTTAATTTTTATCATCTTATTAACTATAAATTGAATAATAAACAGTATTTAACAAACAATTGAATACAAGATAGAGAGAGTTTTTTGGATTACGAAAATTCTTGATTACAAATATAAAATCAGATTTGCAAAATTATTTTTAAAAAGATAAAAAGATATTTAAACGAATTGATAAGAGGCTGAAAATTGAAAGGATAATAACTTATTAAAATCGCTTATGGATTTATACCAAAATAAGATATGAGTAAAATTGTTTTTATAGTTCTATATTTACGTCAAATTTGAAAAAAAAAACGGAGAGTTATTTGGATAGGTTTATTTGTTAGTGTTCTAAACTTTTACGTAAACATGACCGCACCGACACGATAATATATCTTTAATTTTATACAAATAAGTTTATAACAATTTAATACTATTTCTTATTTCTCCTTGATCAGCTTCAAACGAGGACGCCAGATGTGATTGAATGATCCTGCTAAATGATTTAGATCAAGAATTTACAACTACCGAGAGAAACATTGCTCAGAAACACTTCAAGCAGCATGAGTAGCATTTTAATCTTGATTAAATACTCTTCTATGTGCTTCATCCGCACCTACAGAGAAGCATTGTTCGCTGTCATGTAAGCGAGATTGATTATTCGTATTTTTTTATCTACCTAATGTGATGAAACTGCAGAGGCGATAAGTAGATGCAATTTTATCAAAGAAATATTTTTAATTTTTTTTGAATTTTAAATTTTTAATTCTAAGATATTATCTTGTTGTTTTTCATCATCTATTGGTTTTTATTTTTCATGATCTTGTGATGGAAATGAATAAAAATAATTTCTGTCGTATAATCTCTATCATTATACCGTTATTACGATATTTTCTTTTTTATATAATTTATATTCGTGAATTATGTTAGCAAAAAAATATTAGAAAACGATACATATGATTAAGCTTAATAAACCACTTATTTAAAAAAAAAATTTAGATACAACAATCCGTTTTATTTAATTTATGATCTTTCATTATCGTTTGTATTATCGTTTGTATTTGCGCATATGTTTCGATACGTATTGAGTAGTTACTTTATGCATGGATGTAATTAAAATTGCACTTTGCGGGAATAAATTACGTTCTCGCTATTACAAATATAATTAAAATCGTCGCATTATCATTAATTTAATAATGCGAAGTGTATTCGAATAATTTAGTGTATTTTTTATACAGTTTTTCCAAGCAATTGCAATTTTATTCTTGACTGAAATATCAGTATCTTTATTTCTTTACCGCGAGTTTTTCGCCCATAAAGGGATTACGAAGAAAATCCACGATGCAAAATGAAATGATCCTCGTGAATGTTTTTGAAAATCACTTTAAATTAAATTAAATTAATCAATTTCGAAGGGAAATTCGAGACCGAAAAGCAACATTATACGTGAAAGTAGTAATCTAAACGAAGACCACCTAGGCATAAGACTTTTTACATGATGCATCGTGGCAAGTTTATCGGCCGTGTACTAGAAATAGAATTCGCCGACTTCGCATCGACGACAGGGCTGTTGTGGCCCTTTGCCAAAGATGTCATTTAGCTGTAAGAGCTGCTTCATAGACCGCACTCCTTCGATTGATTGTTCGTGTTCTCGTCTCTTTGAATCGCTATCTTAATCATGAACGACTTGCCGTCTCGAGCAATATTTTATGTTTCTCTATCCTAAATTTTTAATTATGGCCGGTTTCTTGATTAATTAAAAATCGATTTATACACACACAACACACACACACACACACACACACACACACACACACACACACACACACACACACACACACACACACACACACACACACACACACACACACACACACACACACACACACACACACACA
>NW_012130130.1:1027753-1032463 GCF_000143395.1 Atta cephalotes
TTTTTCCCGTTAGATGGCAAAAAAAACGCCACGAACTTTTTCCCATACCTAATACATATATACTCATCATTGCGTTTGTGTCAAATTGTTCCGTTCAACGGGAGACATCGACGAAGAATGCAACTCGCATTCGGTGCCAAGAACGCATTTGCGTTATATACTCGCGGCACAGAAGAAAATAGAAGTTCTACGAAAGAAGGACAACTTTAAGATCTGCGAGATGTAACTCAGCCATCGGAATATTTTAGGCGTCTACGTCATTAGAAAACAAAATTATCATGGAACTTAACGAAGGGAATAGGTATCAGTGTTGAGCGCGTCTGTCCAACAAAATTGTGACATTTAAACGTTCGTTATAAACAACGATGGTTCATCAATTGCGTATTTTAACGCGAAAATTGGTGCTTTATCGTCAACATTTCATCGATGATATATGCATGAAATTGATTCAAGATTCGTGTCAAACACGCGATTTCGTTTTATGTGGAAACCATTTATTTTAATCCCTTGGATTATATCTTGATCATAAATCAAGATATAATGATAATTTGATATTAAACTGTCGATTTCTATCCAAGGAAAACAAGTCCAGAGATAAAAACGCTGATGTATCTCCTGCGAAAAACGATCATTTTTATTAATTCATTAGATCATTGATGCGCAATCTAAAGTCTGGACTCATATAAAGGTCACAAAGGAAATCATGGCGAGAAATAAATAATAAACCTGATCGTCTGGTCTTGAATATCACACATAAATTCGAAATCGCAAACAAATTGAGAAAAGTGCAATAATAAGATTTGTCAATTCGATGACATTAAGACAAATCGCAGCGTTTCTGCGATAAAAGCAGCAGCGTATGCAAGTTGATTTATGAATGAAATCGGAAATCTTTGCGCGTATTTCCGGAATATACGAATGAAATATGGATCCTGTTCCCAAAATTCCTTTGTAAACAAAAATTTTATATATTCGGCATTTCATTCATAAGTACGTATAAACTTATATTGATATCAATGACGAATAATAATTTTTTAATTATAATGTTAGATTAGATATAACATCTTAAACGATTTTTCAAGATAAAGTATAATCTAATAATAATAACAATTAATTATAACTACGGGGAAGTGAGAGTAAATAACTGCGCAGAAATCAGTGTGTCATAATTAAAGATATTTAAAATTTATTACTTATTGTGTTACGCAAATAACGATTGTATTTTTCATTTAACCATATCACGTAGTTATTTACTCTTAATTGTCCGTAATTATACTTATAATGCATTGTTTGAATTCTAAAAATCATTACTTAATAGATTTTACAGTTGTAATAATAATTTTATTCTATATAATAATAAAAAATTATTTTAGTTTACATTAAAAGTTTTAATTTATAATTTTTGACATTTGCGAAGGAAACTAAAACTGCAACATATAAAAATTAGATTTCTAATAGATTTTTTAAAGACTGGAATAACTGACATTATATGAGCTGAATCTAAATATAATAATTTATTTAATTATGACAATTAAGATGAGTATCTTAATGATTTTTCACGATATCATCTTTAATTCATGATAATTTTTCAAGATAAAGTATGTGTTATCCTTATAAGACACAATAATAAAAAAATATCCTAATTGAGAGAAATGATTTTTGACATTTGCAAAGAAAACTGAAATGCAATTATCGTTCCGCTGCTGAACGCTGCAGACACATTCGTCCTGTACTAATGCAATCTTCAAAGCTATTGGATCCCGCTGGCAAAAGGAAACATACCGAAATTAATGATCTCTTCCAAGCCTTTCGTACGATCGAGTAAAATAAACAGCTGATCCATCTGGTGGCAGCAAGACGGTGCATAAAAGAAATAAAAATGATAAAATATCAGCACATGTCTAACGATCTATTTGCCGCGTCGTCTGCAAGATATATTTTTGTTCAACTCCTTGCATGTGATATTTGAGGACACGACAAAAATCCATGGACAAAATCTCGTATGTATCAAGTGCCAAATTAAACAATACTAGGTAATCATGCCATTATAGGACGGTAATAATAGTACGGACTATTATTATCATCCTACGAACTAGTAAAGAGCACATATTGCAAAAAATTTAATTAAATATTGTCATAGTAAAATTATGACAATTACAATGTTAATTTTGGAATTCTATTAAAGATGTATATATATGTATATATATATGTATATATTTGTATATATATATGTATATATTTATGTAAAGTTATAATTTACAAAAAAAATTAAAATTACTTTTCTTTAATAATTAAACAATTCGCAAAAGAAATAAAGTTAAGTTTGTATAATATTTATATAATAATTCAACAAGCATACAATTTTTCAAAACTACATTATCAATATGTACTAATGTGCACAAAAATGCTAATATGTGCGTGCGTGTGTGTGATATTATATTTTATATTTATAATATTGCAAAAATTTCATTTTTACATAAAAACTGTAAAATACATTGTTGTTATTATTTTTTATCTAATATAAAGATATATTACACATTTAGAGATAAAAGTATTGTACTAATTTTTATAAAAATTTTTATAAAAACGCATAATTTTATACATTTACTATAAATTATGTAATTTTTACACATATTATTAATGTAATTTTATGTTCCTTTTCCAGTGCACAAACGAACAAGTCATTTCATCAACATTTTGAATACTACATATGTTAGAAAAACATTTTTCAAATACTTAATAAATCTGAAAGTTGTCACTTTCCTTATTCAAGTTTATTTTCCAGAAAGAAAGTATCCAGAAGTATCCTTTACTATGCTCTGAATTTTTCTCAAACTCAGAGTAAGCAACTTGATGTGCCGACGTGTATTTGAAGACTAGGAAATTGATGTGTTTGACTGAACTTTATTCTTCGAAACGCGTGTGCCATCCCACGAGTTCGCGTGGACTTGTTTTCTAGAATATAAAATTTGCTCGCAAAAATATGCGAATTATTCGGACAGTGACGAGTTTGACGATTTATCTGTCCAAAGTCCATCGCCGAGAGATGATTATTGAAACGCATGGTTGTCACGTAGAATGGAACAATCTCATGAGTACTTAACTAAAATTAAAAATAGATCCACATGATGACATAATATTTTTGCAATATTTATGACCCGTACGATATCTTATTTTTCTCGCCAGAGGATTCTCTTGATATAAAAATGCGATGTTTGGCGCCGCGATGACGCCAACTTGTGATCTGCGTATATTCGACGATTATTGATTGTTTAATCGTTGAACTATTTTTCACCAACTTCCATTTTGAAATTTTGAATCGAAATTATGACTTGATACTTTCAGTTTCACATATTTATTAATACCGATATTAAATTATGGAGAACAAATTAATGAATACATGTGAATTTTTAAACATGGATTACTAAATGAGAAGAATATATATGTATAATGTTTCTGATTAAGCGACTGCTGGACACTTGTTAGAATATATATAGCCCGGCTATAAATATAAAATACTCTCAATTTATTGCAGTTTCTTATAGAGGAGATAATAAAAGCCAAAAGAGAATTAACAAAATAAAATTGTTATAAAAATAAATATTATTCTTTGATAAAACTATTTTTTAAATTTCTTTTTTCGTTATATTGTGGAATGTTTAATCAATTTAAGGAGATAGTGACATATTTTATAGACAAAACTTGTATAATTATTTATTTATCTTATTGATCCCTACATATCGACTCAACTATAAAACAAAAGAATTTCCAAAAGAAATCAGTTTTAATATTTTGAATTATTAAAATATTATAATATTAATTTTAAATGCAATTTTAATGTAATAATTAATTTTAAAGAAACAAAAATTGTATGTTCTTTTAAAATTCCTATGTGTTTTCTTGCCATTTTATGTTGCCGTTTTTTTCTATAAGTTTTTTCAATTAAAAAATGACAATTGTTTAGTTATGTAACCAATGAGTGTCCTAAGTAATACAACAATATAATCACGGATGATGGTCATCGTTGCAAACCATCTGCAGAAAAAAGAATCTAACGGATGCTTGAAGACTGTAGAGAATTTTAAATATCCTTTCTGGCGGATGTCCAAAGTTTTGTGAACACGAATTTACACGCGCGAGTGTAAACGCGTGCGCGTGCATCGTGTACGTAGGTCGTGTCACATGAGCCACGAATGTGAGTTGAGGTCTTATGAATCCACCGATTATTCATCGTGATTTCCGCCAACTTGCCGAAGTCATTGTCACCGGTAAGAACCTATCCCATTGTATGTGTAGTGATGTATTCACTACTTTTTTGTACGTGGCGATTTTTGAGAGATATAATGCAAAAGTGAGTCAACCCGAGTGAGTCAATTAAAAAAAAATGTTTTGTTTGGTATAATATTTGTGATTATAAGTAATTGGGTAGTAAAATAATTATGATTGGAAATTCCTTCTTAATATATAATTGTTACAAATTCATAATGTCAAATTATATCGAATTTGAGTTTTTTTTCCATCATTTCCAAAGGTTTTACTATTACCATTGCTTCTTAATATGTTAATCGTTAATTTAAGTAAAATGAACTTAAACAATTTAATACTCAAGAGAATGTTTAAATTTAATTCAAATTTAGTTTATTATTGTATTTACTAAGTGTATATAGATATATATATATATATATATATATATATATATATATATATATA
>NW_012130130.1:1035382-1043661 GCF_000143395.1 Atta cephalotes
ATATATTGTATATTGTATATATAGGATTGTGTATACATATAATACACATATATATTGTATATATATGTGCGTGCGTGCGTGCGTGCGTGCGTGCGTGCGTGCGTGCGTGCGTGCGTGCGTGCGTGCGTGCGTGCGTGCGTGCGTGCGCGTGTATAGGGTGTAACTAAAATAAAGTAACAAACTTTGGGACCGAGCTTTTCACACAAAGCATGAAAAAAAGTTCATATGAATATACAAGGGAAAATGAAATGAAATTATGGGAAATTGTGCGCACTTAAGGTGAAATTATTGCTGTGATCTGATTTTTGAAGTTGAAGTCAATATATATATATATATATATACGAAAATACAAGGTATAAACATTCTTCTAATTATATGCATTGTTATATTGAATAATTTTTTATATTGAATAATTTTTATTTGATAATGTTGTATTTGGCAAAAAAGCAAAAGCGAAAAAATTTTTCGCGCATCAAATAATTATGCGCAAAGCCAAAATCGTAAGAAATTAACGTAAAATTAATAAAATAAATAGTTAATGGAAAATGTTTCATGGAGAGTTGATAAAAAAATTAAAAAATGTATATTATATATATATATATATATATATATACTAAAAATATATACTAAAATATATACTAATGTAATACAAAATTAATATAAACTTTGAAAAAATAATATAAAAAATGAAAATTTAATTATTTAAACAAATCCGCATATATAATTTTCATTATTAGCTCTATTGCAGCATTCTTCATTCAGAACATAGGCAGAATTGAAACTATCCAGCCGATACAAACTAACTAAAAGTAACATAATTTCAATGTTATTTCGCACTATAATGTAAAGAACACACAAAAAATCAACAAAAAATTGAAATGACTTTATTCTGATGTTTAGGGTCAATAAATAATTAAATTTTGTATTCAAAAATCATAATTTTGACATCAAAGTACGTCATTTTAATTTTCTCTCTTGGTGTCTTCCTTGGGCTGTTATATGACATCATGTGTTACATTTATACGAAATTACAACAATAATATCATGTTTTAGTTTGTCAACTAGACAGAATTCCATACCTTCTGAATTCTTCGCGAATAGTACGTTTTTCATTGGGAAGAAACTTTGAATTGTCAATGTGCGCAATTTCCCACCGCGAATTGATTTGATAAAAAAAATTACTCAAAGACTTTTTAACTTAATTTAATGAACAATATCTCAAAAGACACACATAATAATGTACTAGTAAGTTATCCATGGATTTATCATCTCTCTCTTATTTTCTAGATGTTAAAATTATTATCAAAATATGTAATTTCACTTTTTCTCACTTTTGCCGTTAACTACATTTTCAAATTTTATAACTTATGATTATCTGAAAAGAATTATGTCTAGCCTATACGAAAAAAAAAGTCGGCAGGCAAAGATATTCAGTTAGTAGAGTTTCAATTAGAATAACATGTAGCTGTTCTCACTAAGTGAAGTGTAGTTTACATTAACAAATGCTTTCGATTAGAGAAACCGAAATTTTTCTCAAGTATACTGCCATCGTAGTTAGCCATTCGATTACCTACACAGTGAGCGCGAAGCGAGGTATAGTGAATTATGACAAGAAATGATCTCTGTTACTACAAAACGAAAAAGATGGAGAAAGATGGAAAAAGGTTGTAGAACAGACTTTAAATAAGCAAAATTATTGGTTTGAAAAACGGAATTAATTGCAAAGGTGATCGAAAAACTTATTTCCAACAATTAAAACACCAATAATGCGAGCATACTATAGTTATTACAAATGACAGTGAATGATCAGAATGGCAGAACATCTTTTCCTCATTACTAAAACATTTGATATTATAACCTAATTATGGTTGACTCAAACTAGATTTTTACCAAAGCATTAAGATTCGAGATAACTGAAAACAATTGCCTGAGTAACGGAAACCTTTTATAAAAATTTTTCTGTTCT
This sequence comes from Atta cephalotes, assembly GCF_000143395.1. Taxonomy (NCBI): domain Eukaryota; kingdom Metazoa; phylum Arthropoda; class Insecta; order Hymenoptera; family Formicidae; genus Atta; species Atta cephalotes. The sequence goes on from NW_012130130.1 coordinate 1,037,349, forward strand.
TACAATCAAGTTTTTATCTGGTCTCAAGAAAACTGAAAATTTCGATTGTTGTAACCAAAATTTAGTTACAAGGACCAAGTTTTTTTCCGTGTAGAAATTTCGCCGCGATAGCGGTTCCATTAATCGAAAAGTGTTAAACCAAAATGCGCATAATTATAACCTGCTGCATACAATTACTTTCTCTTATCTGTAAATCCTCTCTTACTGACATATATATGAGATATATATGTCATGAGATATACCTCAAAATATTTACAGGATCAGTTGCATGGCCTGCACGATCTCCCGATTTAAATTCTCTAGATTTTTATCTGCGAGGATACTTAAAATCCTTATGATTAGTTTATAAAGTTCCAATTGCCAATAAAGATATACCAATAAAGATACGCAGCTTTGATGTTTGTGACATCATTCGCAATTGCTTCTTCGGGATCTTTGAAAGAATTATGTGACAGTCCATGACCTGACATATCCGTGTAATGAAATAGAAGACATTTCAAACATTTGTTATACTTAATTAAAAAATAAAAATAAATATTAAATAATAACAAACATTACTATTTTATTTTTCTCTATTAATACAAACACATTTTAGTAACAGTTTACAAACATATTAGGTGTACAACTTTGCTTCCGCCGTTTTCCTATAGACGGCTTTAGCGGTAAGTGGTGGTCGAAATAAATAGATCATAGACGTCATACAATAAACTTGGGCATCTGTCAACATAACCCCATAGAAACATTAATCGATTTGTGTCTGCATCATAAAGTTATTCTCGATTGAAAATGTCAGTTTACAAATCAAATTCTTGTCATTTGCGGGAAGTTTTAATTTTTTGCTTCAATATGAAGAAATCTGCGGTTGAGGCTCATCGAGTGCTCTCAAATACTTATGGTAAGGCCGCTATTAGTGAAAGAACGTGTCGTGAGTGGTTTCAATGCTTCAAGAACGGCGATTTTGACATCGAAGATCGGCATAGCGGTGGAAGAGAGAAGGTTTTCGAAGATGCAGAATTAGAGGCATTACTTGAGCAAGACTCGTGTCAAAATCAAGAAGAATTGGCACGATCAATGGGAGTGACTCAACAAGCCATTTCAAAACGCCTCAAAGCCATGGGAATGATTCAGAAGCAAGGAAATTGGGTGCCGTACGAATTGAAGCTGAGAGATGTTAAATGGCGTTTGTTTGCTTGTGAACAGCTTTGAAAGGCAAAGACGGAAGGGATTTCTGCATCGCATTGTGACTGGGGACGAAAAATGGGTTCATTACGATAATCCCAGAAAATCATGGGGAGTTCCTGGCCAAACCGAATATTCACGGCTCCAAGGTCATGCTCTGTATTTGGTGGGAGCAGCTCGGCGTAGTGTATTATGAACGATTAAAACCGAAACAATCACTGGCGATCGGTATCGAACGCAATTGATGCGTTTGAGCCGAGCATTGAAAGACAAACGGCCGCAATACAACGAGAGACACGATAAAGTGATTTTGCAGCATGACAATGCTCGACCCCATGTTGCGAAAGTGGTCAAGACATACTGGAAACGTTGAAATGGGAAGTCCTACCCCACCCGCCGTATTCTCCAGACGTTGCTCCCTCTGACTATCACTTGTTTCGATCAATGGCACACAGTCTGGCTGACCAGCACTTCCGGTCTTATGAAGAAGTAAAAAATTGGATCGATTCATGGATAGCCTCAAAAGATGACCAGTTTTTTCGACGCGGGATTCGTACGCTACCCGAAAGATGAGAGAAAGTAGTGGCCAGCGATGGACAATACTTTGAATCATAAATGTATAACCAGTTTTTTACAATAAAGCCTCAAATTTCGGAAAAAATAGTTATTTTACAATTGTAGTCACAAATATCTTTTTTCTCAGTGTATCTATTTGTGGTAAATGTGTTTCGCCGAAAATAAAAAATCACCCGTTATGACAAGTAGAAGCGACAGAAAAATGAATAATTATGTATGTACATATGCGTTATATAAGAAATGCTCAATGTATTGCTGAAAATATTATTAATAATGTTATATTAATATATTTAATAATTTTGTATACTTTTCCTATCATATTTTAATATTAATAAATATTTATGTGCTACACTCAATTGTATTTGTCGCAATTTTTCATTTTAGGCGAAATAGAAAAATGAATAAATGTTCTTGAAGTTTCCTATTGATTTTGACCATGTCAATATCTATCAAAATCTATCAAAATTCTTTAGTCGAAATTTTCGAGTCGCTCGTTGTGCAGCATGACCGTTTGATGTGTAAAAATGTCATGAGAGGCGAAATGCGTTGAAAAGTTCAAAGGGGTTTGAAACGGCGGGATTTAAATGACTGATTGATCTGCCGTGATTTTTAGCGTTCACAATTGTGAGATGTCAGAAGGACTTTCAGTAGCTAAAATGATTCCGCTTAAAATCAATTATTTTAGCCTTTGAGCAACCAACTGTGAAATCTAATTTTCGTTTTACATTAATATTATAACTTTTATATAAATTAATACTACAATTTAAAAAAAGATATTATCAATTAAAATTCGTGTTAAGTGTTTTAACATGATGATATGATTTGTGTTCAAATTTTGCATAATATACACAGAAAGAATGGTTTTGCTGAAGTACTTGTCCTATGTAATTATTTAAATGACAAAATTATTTTTAGACCTATATCTAGTTATGAATATTTAGATTCCCTAACAAAACCGTTCGTTCCGTGTATATAAATGACACAGAAAGCAATATCGTTCATTTGCTACAATATTGATATGATTAAAAATTGTCATTGTTTAGTTGCTTGTAAAAAAGAAAAACGGGAAAATAAAGAAAAAAATGCATATTATATACTTTTATTCCTTTACATCATTTATTACATCAAAGATGCATTTTAAAATTACAATTACAAAATTTTAAATTCAAAACATTTAAATTTATTTTCTTTGTTTTTTGTGTTGTGTCATTTTATCAAATGAGTATTTCAATGTATTATTCGCACAACGCACAATAATTGGAATAAGTCATGTACTGACTCGAGTTGATCGTGAACACACAAACGCAATTTTCGAGTGATAGCGTGTCTATTGTTTCTGTCGACAAATTGAAATAACAGATTGTTATTTATTGTCCCGCGGGATTAAATAGCTTTGTGATGAAGAATTTCAGTGGAGCTTAATTACTATCGCAAAATGGAAAGGGAACTTGAAGCGCTGCAATTGTCGACTTTTAATAGCTTCGTACAAAGAGAAACTCGTGCCAGGTTCTCGGTATCACACATTATTGGATTCAATTTCCATCTTTCGACGTCTGTCCTGCGTGCATTCTGGGGTTCATTTGAATGAACCTGGCGTATGTCCTTGACACGCATAGCATTCGAACGTAATTAGTATCTATTGAACGATGGACACGCGACTATATAATATTTCTATATAATACTTCTATATAATAGATAATTGTAATTTAATAATAATAATTGCAATTTGGAAAATCTTTTATCGATTTTATAATTTAAATATTTCCTGAGGAAACCGTAATTTAATATCGCGAATGCGAAATGCAAGCTTAATTGAGAATTATATTCTGTAATCTCACTAAGGATAAATGTTTTAACGATATTCATATTTCAAAGAGTTTAATCATATTACTGTTTTTTCCGATTTTAATAATTTTTTGTATACAAAAAACAGTATGTAGGTCATAAGCCAATTTGGGCTTTAATATCAGTGTCGAGACATTTACAAAATGTGATGTCCTTTTCAATATAAAGGTCGAAGAGATAGGACTCTATTTCGAACTTTCATAAATTCCAGAAGTTCGCAGAAGATTTGATTATCACAAGAAAATAATCAAATATGTATATCCTTTGTATAAAACATATAAAATAAAAAACAGCGCGCAAGTTCAAGCTGAGAGATTTTGCAGACCGATCAATTATAAATGGAAATTAAATCGATGAGAAAAAAAACAAACAAAAAAAAGAGTCCTATTTTTAATCGAAACGGATCTCGATGCTTAATAATATCCCAGCTTCCCGACTTTTCGTCTTACCAAGCATGTGTCATGGAAATACTTGTCAACAATAACCAGTAACAGTAATAAGAGAACGTCATTTCACAAGGAGACATGTGACAAACAATTATAAGTGAAAATTAGATAAGAATCAAATAAGAGAAAGAATCCTACTTTTGGTTGAAATGAATCTTAATACTTAATAATATTCATACAAATTTGCAAAATTTGCAATTTTGCAGTTCTTAAGATTTGATCAATTATTGAATGAAAGAATCTTGCGTTCAACAGAGGAGATCGACGAATTGACAAAAGTTTGCGCTGATTTTCCTGTATATATTCTTTAAACTGTTTAATTTTTTTGCGACGTAGCATTATGATACGACCCGTCTACGTCGCAGCGTGAGATGAATCGGTCCGGCGACGTCGTATTCGATTACCGTTCAAGAGGACAGGTGAAGAATATCGAATACACGTGGAGCGATCTGTCGTAAGAGTCGTTAAGTCATGATAATGGTAAGTGGCGAGGGAGGTGATGGAAAAGAAAAAAAGGTAAATGCGCCGGGGCGGACAGTCGTTGCTGTAGAAGAGATGTCAGATTAGAAGCCACGACTCGACTGGCACACATACATATTTTTTATTACATAAATTGGCGCACGAAGGTCTTCCCTCTAGAGAGAAGTTATCGCGTTAATGCCTATTATCACGTATCCGCCCTCGCACTTACCGCAGGTGAATTTATGCGTGATTTCATCGCATGAACTTTCCCCATGAATGTCAACGACTGGTGCGGAAAAGACTGAAAAATGAATGAACTTGAAGACTCATCATATGCTAACGCATTGATACAAAGTATTTTTTGAAGAATATAATCGGAAAATTATACGAAACTGTTTCGACAATCATTTCTCAATAAATGTCAATTTCTCAAATTATTTCCGCAATATTTTGCATACGAGAAGATCATTATTGTGACTACGTATATTTTTCTAAGAGTTTATCTTTCCTTAATTACAGTTTGCCAGTTAAAATTTTTTCAATTTTTAATATTAAATAATTGATAATTACTCGTATTACATTTAACTATCGATTTATAATAAAAAAAAATAATTTGTAAAGATTGTGAGCGTTAAGGATAAATTCAATCATGCCACGAAGAAATCGGCAGTCGCAATCCTGCAAAAGTTGTTGAACTGAAATCCAATACGTGGAATTGTTATCCAATCACATTACGAGCCTCACTTTTCTATCATGCAGTGCCGGTAAACTTGACGCCCCCGTTGAATGTAATCTCATCGAATTACGGTCATTCATTTAATGAAATTAATTACGATTATTCATTTTAAATTAATGTCATTCGCTTTAATTGCTGCGACATTACTTACTGTAGCGTCGCTTATCAAATTAGATAAACTGAGAATTTTTTTCCAATTTGTGGCTAGAGCAGTTACACGAACAGACTTGCTATTTGTGTCGTAAAAAATCCTGTTGCGTGAACGGAAATTATCTGCATTTTGAGATTATTCGATTATATTAGGCCTGTCCTTTTTAGCTGAACTTCTGATAAAGTTCATCTTTCTTTCTTTTCTTTTCATGTTGGAGAAAAGAAGAGAAAAGATGAACCATAAAAGAAATTTAGCTAAAAGGAACTGGCCAGGAATTATTATTCTTTTAATGCGATCGTAGTATATTAAGTGCGATATTTCATGAAATTTTTCTCATATTAATAAATACTTATCGATCATTTGTAACAATTAAAAAAAATATCTGATTAGGAATTTTCTTAAAGATGGTTTGTTTATAAAAAAATATATTATCTAAATTTACATATTTAAATAATTTTAAATAACTTTTTAAGAGCTTTTTATTAGCTTCATCATTAAAATAGATAATTGCAATCTAATTTGAAATTATTGATTTCAGTTTTAGTTTGCAATTGCGTTTCAAGTTCGATAAACGTTATCCAGCGCGCAGTTTACAAAATTGAAATATTTACAAAAAATTTACATTTAGTATTATTAAGTACTATTGAAATTCGCTTTGATCGAAAATAGTTATTTCTAGTGATTTACTTTTTATCGATCTAATTTTGATTTGTAATCATTTAAATAATTTTATACATTTATTTTGGTATTGGGAGGGAGGGAGGGGAGGGGGGGGGAGAGAGAGAGAGAGAGAGAGAGAGAGAGAGAGAGAGAGAGAGAGAGAGAGTACTCGTATAATTAATTTAAGTTTTTAGTTTTACGTTACGTTTAACGTTTAAACGGTTAACTTACGTTACTACTTACCGTTACCTTACCTTA
>NW_012130130.1:1043681-1048218 GCF_000143395.1 Atta cephalotes
GTTAGTAATTATAGGATTATTGGATTAGGACCTATTNTNTATATCAATTNAGNTACAGNTACATTANATACGTAGATAGTATACCATAANAGCAGANANNGAGAGAGAGAGAGATCTGCAAATATTTATTTGCTATTGGAACTTATGCATCTCTCAGTAGTCAAGACATGTTACAAAAAATGTAATAAAAAAGAACATTACTTGGAAATTAAAACGCATAAGAACAAGTTTTAAGTTGCTTCCCCTGGTGTATATTTGCAACATTCCATTAACTGAGAAAGACGTAGATTTCTTTGCAAATTAAAAAAATTTGATATCAACTACGTGCGAATGCATATGTTAGCATTTCGTTATGGCAATGAGTTTCATTGTGCTATGTATCGCGTTTTCGTCAGTCACACGATAATGTCGTATCATAAATATGAAATAATTCTCTATCTCATAATAATTCAATCAGTAATCTTGAACTATATAATAATATAGTGCTCTATAATATAGATATTGTAATAGATATGATTCATATAAATTATAAAATGCTGATATCCATATACCATTAGTGCACTATACTTCAAATCTTATATACTCAATTCTAATATTAATTAATTTTTATATATAAATAAAAATAGTCATTCATATTTGTCTTTTTGCTATTAGCAAATATAAAATGTATCCTTCATGATGCAAAGTATGGGAAAAAGTTCGTGGCGTTTTTCCCGTTAGATGGCATTAAAAAAACGCCACGAACTTTTTCCCACACCTAATATGTTCAAAATTAAGTCTGATCTATGTAGGTAAGTATTAGCACATACTTTGAAGCTTTTTGTAGCTGTAATGTGAATCAATTTTGTAATTTTTATATAAAAATAAAAATAATCATTTATGCTTTTTTTCATTATATAGTAAACATGAAATATATCTTCTCACTTTATAATATAAACTACAAAGAGTCTCTTTACACTGAAAAAAAATTCTGGTTGAAAATGGGCGAATCAGAATTTTCTGGTTAAATTTATTAGAATTCTAATTGAGATAATCGGAATTCTGATTGATACAATATTTCTAGTAAAATCTATTAGAATTCTTCCTTTTATCAGAATAATTATATCAATCAGAATTCTTGTTTCAACTAGAATTTTAGTAGATTTAATCAAAAAATTCTGATTCGTCCCTTTTCCACTAGAATTCTACTATTTAATTCAACCAAATCATTTTTCTCAGTGTATAAATAAGATTAATTTTGTATAAGATGCACAAAATTCTTATCTAAACAGGCAATTCCGTTAAAGAGAATTCTTGTCAATAAATCGCGACAATGCAAAAGAAATCGTTAGTGTTCCGTTCTTCTCTCTATCTCTCTTCCTTTTCGCAATCAATTCAAGTCTCCTCCATGACGCGCTTCTCCTCTCGCAAGGACTCGAGACATTCCTGGAGTGATATTGCCAGTGACATGCATTGTCCCATATTGTGATACAGAACCATCCCTTTCCTCTATTTAACCGAGCTCTTCCTTACTCTGCACCTACCACAGTCGGGATGTTTTACATAATATTGAAAATGAATTTCTGGCTCAATGCCTGCACGTTCTGCATATCGCAGCCTCAATATTCCCTTCGATTACGTTTCCACGTCTGTCTGAGAAAATGAGCAGGCATATATTTTTAGTCTTGACCTTCAAGGTAAACCGATCGTGGTAACGAAACGGCACAAACTGAACGCGTACATGTAAACGATCGCGTCAGTCGTTCATCTAGAGAATATATCAATTTTTTTTACTCAATACAAAATTGATATATTATCATATTAATTCTTACTTTATACGATATTACAGTACGATCTTAAATATCAATTCGAAATAACAATGAAACGTTAAGTATTATGTATTACGAGCATTTGTGATAATCAAATGAAACACTATATTGTATTCATCTTATTACATTCATCAATAACTTGAGCTGCTTTGTCAGATTAATGATCATATAGCACAGTTAGTAAAAAACTGCGAAATTAATCGGCGCAAATAGAAATATTATTGCCATAATTTATCGAATTAATATAATGCCATGCAATATAGCATCAATATTGTCGCATAAAACGCAACTCTCGGATTACCTTGTGCCGCAATGGAATTGGATTTTCTTTGCCAGCAAACTAGTTGGTTACGTAAAACAATTATTACAATATGATTATTTACACCCTTTTATTCCTAAATTTTATTTCTTTTTTTATTCCTAAAAAATATTATGACGATTAATGCCCGTCAATTTCCATCAATGTAAATTAATTTTAATCTTCGTTCAACTTACTGTTTATTTCTTTTTCTAGTTCTAAAATTTTTTTAATTAGAAAAAAAAAGAAGAGTGAGTTGAGATTAAAGTTAATCTTCTGATAGAAACGAGCATTGTCCATTAGTTTTCAGCATTATTATTAAATCGGGAATAAAATATAATTCGGATTTTTTCATCAAAAATTTATAATAAAATATTAAAAGATTATTTTCAGTTGAAATAATTGCCGTTTGTTATTTTTTGCCATTTTTATGATAAAAGTTGGATTCCGTGGAGATAAAAGAGTTTTTTCGCGGAATCCAATTTTTACCAGAAAGATGGCAGGATATAGCAGACAATAATTATTTTAATTATTTAAAGATAATCTTTTAAGCATTTTATTAAAAAAAAAAGTCGGATTTTCTTTTATTTTCTCCACGATCATTTAATATTTCTATCCCTCTTTATTATTCCCCTCTTGGCTAACTCACCGTGCGTATCAAACTTCCTGATGATTGTTTCGATGATCGTAGTTCTAGGCGCCACGTGACCCCGTCTAACAGGCATCTCAGGAACAAGATTCCCAGACACCTGGGCAGCCGAGACTTCCGCGTTGAAGCGTGTGATGGGGCGCACCGGGCCCAATCCTTCTCAATTAATATATCGCGAAGTAACACTAAAGCACTAGGAAAACACTCGCGACGTAGAATGCACGAGCACGGTAGAAAAAAGCACAGCACAAGTTGAGCATAGCGATCAGCCGTATAAGACAGAATAACGTAGAGAAACGTAACGCGACTTTTTCTCACGAAGAAGAAGAAAGATTCGTTACTGCGATCGAACAACGCGGATCAGTGATGTATCCGTTTTACTTCCTTCATCCGCTTCTTAATAGATATAAAAGGGTTTAGCAGAGCTAAACGAGGAGAAAGAATCTTCGTCCAGGTGCTTCTATCTCACGTGTATATCTCATGCATTACAGGAATTACCAGGATGCAATCGTTGTTTTTAGTCTCGCTCGTTTTTGCGAAATCGCGATCTCCTTTTCTTCTTTCTTATATATAGCCTCAGATTTCCAATTAAAGAGACCTACGGTCAAAGCATCAGTATATATAATATTCCGAATGGACTGTCAGAGAGCACGGTTGCGTTTCCGCGCGTTCGTTGCACGCGAGTGACTTGGATGTCGTCTGCTATTCGACGATGTATGTTTGGACCCGGAGTTTTCGTCTATCTAGATATATGTCTAAGACGTATCGGCGTGAGGCGTCACGACGATTCCTCCTGCCTAGCCGTCGAACCAAGGACGCCGGGAAGGTCGGTCGAACAGCCGGCATGCGATGTATCGCACGTGTTGTCACTTTTGATGTGCGTGTGTAAGGAAAACGCGTATTTATAGCGAAGATATTACAGATTGACCTATGGTTTTCAGGATCGGTGGCTGGCGATTTCTCGGGCAGTTTCTCGCAAATCTCCCACGCAATCTCGATCGATTTAGAAGAAACTATGACAATATGTCGTCAGTTACTCGCCAGCAGCGTCCGTCTTCAAAGCGACTTCATCCTCTCTCATCGGCAACGTCTCATATCGCTTCGATCGCCGTTCGTCACCGTGAAACCAAGGATAGGACGCGCGCCGATTTATTTCGCACGTTTTAATTTGTGATTGTGCGCTCTGATACAATCGAGTAACAACGTGGCGTCGCGATGCGGGTCAACAGCCTCGAGGCTTCGATCATCCGGGAGTTGACGTTTCTGACCACAGGCACTCCTACGTAATATTCGCCAACTTCGTTCGACCTCGTGGGATCGGGGTCAGACTTCGCGGCGACCGAGGTCGTGGAATGCAGTAATTTCGAAGAGGTGCATGGCTCGGACATCTCCACGATGTTAGTCGCTCAATCGCTCGTGCTCGAACAAGGGAATCTTCAATGAGGGGACGGCTCGATTTCGCTCGATTTCAAGTCGATAGCCGTGTGCGAAGGGAAGAAGGCGTCGCGATCTCTAAAATATGAGAGGCGCACCCAACGGATATAACGATGGTAAAGGCACGTGGTGTATATGCAGTCGAGTTTATGCGGAATGTCGCGATCGGATCGATTCCTCGTCCGGTCGTGTCCCGACGCGAGTCGCGGCGCTCACCAGCGCTAATCGAACGTCCGGCACTCGCTCCCTCTTTCCTTATCTCACTCTTTCTTTCCCTTTCTTTCTCGCTTTCTCTCACACACTCTCTCCCTTTCTCTCTCTCTCTCTCTCTCTCTCTCTCTCTCTCTC
>NW_012130130.1:1048238-1050232 GCF_000143395.1 Atta cephalotes
TCTCTCTCGCTCGCTCGCTCGCTCGCTCTCTTCCTCTCTGACGTGGCTGGTCAGCTGTGCATCTCTGGTCAACCACGGGAATAGCTATTTTTGTACTTCTTCCTCATCCTCCGCGACCATGCTCAACCACCGCCGTTTGTCGCGATTTCTCTCGAGACTCTCTTCGGCTCATACAGTCACGTCGAGCCACGGAAAATCCTCCGTCCACGCTTCTCGAGTCACCGACAGATGAGCATGACGATCAGATCGTTACTGCGGAGAAGATTATCGAGAAATCGGTCAAGGTTTTTAGGCAATGCATGATAATATATCACTAGAATCAGAAATGGAACATTAAATTAGAAGTTTTGATGTATATCTTATTCCGATTTTCAGTAGCGGGGGTGCTAATTTGAAAGAAGTGCATAATAATCCGTGGAGTAAATGACGTTCCTCTCTTTCCCGATCTTATCACTTTACTCAATCACGCACCTGTCTCTACTGATATTTGGATTCACATCTTACTGTCAGTCCCATGCTTCACGTGGTTCCGTAACTGTACTATCTTGGTGCAGTCGGATGAACGCGCGCAAACGACCCACCACGCCTTCCGCGAGTCGGTAGACCGAATCGCAGAGATACGAGATGCTCTCTCGCTGACCTCTCGCTTCCGACCCTCGATCAGTCGGTCGGTCGGTCGGTTGGTCGATCGACGGTGACACTCGGTTCTCCTCCTGCACTGTCTCCGGCCGACGCACTTCAGAGGAAAGTCGCCGAATACTGTTGCTCCGCCGCGTGGTCGTAACCTTCTCTCACTTCCCCTATTACGAGGTATTATTTCGGAGGCGTCTTTTTGTGTGAGTTTTCGGCTTGAGTTACCGACAACGGCGTCGCGATACCACGAACGCGGTACCTTGGTCGCTTCGACCTGAGTCTCGCGTGGTTTTGGCGAGTCGCCGTCGTGTGTTCGGTTGGAGAACTGAAAACGCGAGAGGAGGCGCGAGACGGGTCGACGTCTCACTCTATCTCTCTCTTTTTCTCTCCCTCTCTCTCGATGACGACGACGTCGGTGGTGGCGACGACGACGACGACGACGACGACGACGACGACGACGACGACGACGACGACGACGACGACGACGACGACGACGACGACGACGACGACGTCGGTACGTAATGAGAGGAGGGGAGGCGTGATTGTGTACGGCGCCTGCGTATCCCCACTTAAAATCAGCCACCGTAATCACCCCGGTCGTCCCGTTAATCTCTTTCGTTGGCTTCTTCTCTCTCGCACCTTCCTCCTTTCGCACCGCGCAATGACCGCTGATAATATTGATAAGATTCCGCAAAAGCTGCGGCGCGCGGCCGCTCTCCTCGTCGGCGCTCTTCTATCTTTCGCACTTGCAGGGGGTGACGAGCCTCGGGGTCACCGCGTATGTAATCTACGAGGACGTAACGTCACGCATTGTATTCTCAAGCTTTATTTCTCCGTTTATTCCAACGCGACGATCCGTCCGCGTCTATCCGACGCCATGTAGATCCTGTGTGTGAAACTAATGTTCAACGTGTTTTGAAGTAACAATACGAATGCCGATTTCCTCCAATGAATAGATGATTAACTATCTCTCTCGCGATCTTTTGCAGCTCTCGATGAAAGATATATTCTTCACTAGATAAAGAAAAATTTAGTTCGGGAAAAAGCTTTTTTACAATTTGAAAAATGTTGGCATTTTGTGGAGGAAAAATCGGCGTTAGATTGTTGGAGACATTGCGGGGTGCGCGCAAAAAAAATAGGTACTAACGATAAGTGACGTATAACGATTGCTCCTTCTATTCTTTTTCTCCTTTGCGTATACATAGTGACTTCATCTTGTGCCAAAAGTAAAATAAAATAAATATCTCAGTTTTGTGCGAGATATAATATAAAAGTTTATAACAATAATATGTTAAACTAGACTATTTATATGAATAACACAAATAACAAAGAAGCGTCTCTCTCTCTCTCTCTCTCTCTCT
>NW_012130130.1:1053385-1059997 GCF_000143395.1 Atta cephalotes
CTCTCTCAAGTGCGATCTAAATCTTGATATCTTACAGAAATTTATAATATTAGCTAATTTAATATAATAACTGAAAGACAGTAATTAATCACTTATTTCACTTATTTAGTATTAAAAACATTGTTATTTAGCGCTTTTATTACTCCAGTTAGTAATTAATTACTGTCTTTCAGTAATTAAATTAATCAGTATCAAATTAGCTAGTATTAGATTTCTATAAAAGCAAATAATGTTTCTATGTAAATTATTAAATATTTTTCAGTTTTTTAAAAAAACACATATGTTTATCATGCGAATGTAAATAAAAAAGTTTTTAATTCTTTTATAAAATTGTAATTATAATTGACGAAAATATGCTTTGTATATTTATTGTTAGTATGCAATACAAAATATATACATCAAATATTAATTTGTGAGTACATGTGTGTGTCAAATCAAAGCGCTGCCAAGAAAAATTTTACACAAATGGACTTCAGTGAATCACGAGAGAATGATGCATCCAATCGCTCATTGGACGCTTAAGCGGCATCTACGACGAATTTTAACGCACAAAATTTAAGCTTCAAACTCTAAGCTGTAAGAAATTACAGTGACCTTAGTAGCAATTTGTGATGAAATATCAGTTAAACATTGGAAACATATTGGGCTAATATTTTGATAATATTATGCCAATAATTGTGCTACTAACGAAGCGGTTACGCTACTAAGTTATGAATGTACTCAAGTTATATCCAAGTAATACCCTGACATTGTGGATTCAGTCCGTTACTCCGCAGTCATCGCGATCTCTGTCGGCAAACTTCAGAAGCATTGTGGAATTGTCGGTATTGACAAATATCGCGGGTACGATATTACAAAAATTATCACAGCCAAGATATCAAGAATTCATGACTTTATCAACATAGCGAGACGAAAGATTTACTGTAAAGATTGCTGTAGTAAATTTTTCCCTTATATCCATTTCTAAAAAAATAATTTTAATTTTTATCTTGCTTTTTATCTTTCTTTAGTTTTTATCTTGTTTTAAAAATTTTCAGAAAAAACTAAAGAGTAAATTAAACCAAGATTAAAGATTATTTACATTGGTAGAAATGAGCCTAAATAGAGTTTCTTATTCTTTAACGTATGCCTTTAACTTCATTAAAAAATATATTTACGTGTGATATATTCGTATTGTTCAAAAAAATGATAATATTCATATCTTATATTACTTATCGATTCCGTCATATTTGCATAATAATAAAAACCAGGGTTGTATGTTTATGCAAAAATATAATATAATAGCTTATATTTACATTTGTACATTCGTGGACAATGAGATTACAATACTTTTTTCTTAATGAGCTTCGGAGAGCAGCCTACTCACCGAGTAAAACCTATTAAGAAAAAAATATTACAACCTCATTGTCCATGAAGTACAATGTGAACTGTGTAAACCATATATGTATTACGATCATCTATGTAAGTAGTGGGTGCATTCAGTAGAACACAACAGTTTTGCAATCGTATTATGATTATTTGCTGAGATAGGACCATTTCTCTAAATCTAAAAGTATAATTCAATTAGCGCGAAGAATACAATTGCAAAATAAATATTTTGCTGAACGCAATCGATCTAAGGAGAAGTCGATCTAAGAAGTCAAAGTAATGTCAATTTTGTCGTAATATTGACTAATTATTGATCGAATTTGTATCATTTTTTCGTCATGATTCAATTATTTTAACTTTCTTGTTTTCCTTGGATGTGGATCTTTTAAGCCTACATATTCTTTGTCGTATTATTGTATTATAAACTGTAATAAAACTGTTCGCATGTACATTTTTATTTATCAATATTAAAGTCAGATATATTAACAATTATAAACCTTAGTTAATTATTTAAAAATAATTATAAGTAACAGACTTTCTAAATTACAAAGTAATATATAGTTAAAAGGCGATTGAGAGTCAGACGCAATTGTAATTAAATTCAATTTAATAAAAAATAATTTAACAAACATTTCGGATCCTCCTCGGCCATTTTCAATGTCACACAATATATTTTATTTACTATAACTTTAAATTGCCCGGCTTTTTATCAATATGTCTAATCTATTGCAGATAAGAATCTGTCGGCTCTTTTTGGAATTTGATCTATTAATTATCTAATTACTTGATTATGAAACCACTGTGAACAACACGCATTCAATTTGGACTAAATGTATCTTCCAGGGAGAAGCTGGGAAATTTATCAAGTTAAATAGATTGAATATATTGTGTGACACTGAAGATGGCCCGAAATGTTTGTCAAATTGTTTTTTATTAAATTAAATTTAATTATAATTCTACCTAATTATCTGCGCTAGGGGTATTCTATATCGTTTATCGATAATTGTCGTTGTTTTTTTATCATACAAAATATCTGCGCATGAATAACACATAACCGACAACTATCGGTAAGCGATAAGAAGAGCATCCTTCTCCCTGTATTTTTTTACGTTATTCTCGTTATATACTCGTTGTATGTTCATAACGACAATTGTTTTTTATGTAAAATATCTGTGCAACTTTCAGCAAACGAGAATGAAAATTGAAATGAATTGAAATGGATTCAGAGTTTTAGAAATATTGATTCATGAATGTTAAAATGAATGCTTTTCAATCTTAAATGCAATTTTATTCATTTATAGAAATTGCATGGAGCCTATTTCTATGCCTTTCAATCTAAAAATAATATTAGCTTTTTCTGTGCACACAATTATGAATACTGTTCAATTCATAATTTTAAAATGCAGTTTTTCATCCAATTGCATCCAAATAAATCTAATTGAATCCAATTGAATCCAATTAAATCCAAAAAAAAATATTTTCTATTTAAAATATTGGATAGAAAAAAATTTCAATCTCGTTTACTGTAGGCTTATTCTGTAACTTTTTTAGATGAGCGTTTACGCCCGTTTTCAATTCACCGATCAATCAACGTACTAGTAGCTAAAAATAGTAGAAAAACATTTATATACATTTTATTTGTTTATGTGGTCGTTGAATAGTCACAAACAATTTTTTATTTAAAAGATCTAAACTTCGAATAAAAATTCCGAAAAAATTCTGTAAGCTTAATTGGATCAAAATGAACATTTTTTGTAATCGAGATTTTTTTATTTGAATCAATAGTTTTTGAGATAAAAAAATGTCTAAGTTTGAAAAATGACTACCTTTTTTCTCAAAAACTAGTCATTCAATCAGTATGAATAAAAAATGAAAATATTCGATCAATTTTAAACTAATATTATGAGGAATCGAATTAAATCATTTTTAGCCTCTAGAGCATTGATTGGTCAGTTAGGGCACTTTCTAAGTGATTTTTTAGGGGTAAATCGTTCATGTAAACGTTCATCATTAATGACAATTTTATTAGCTAAGGATGTCGTTGCACAGATATTTTGAAGATAAAAAAAGTTGTGCAACGACAGTAACGATACCGAACTGTCGTTACAGAAAAGTTACAGAAAAAATCTACTCTCAATCGCCCTTTAACACTTTATACTATTTTAGTTAATTACTGCTTTCTGTATTGTGTTACTCAGTTTATAAAAATTTACATATTTTACATTGCTTGTAATTTACATTGCTTATTTATATAAAAAAGATAGTATAAACTTAACATAAACAATAACGGAAAAATCATATATGTATCTATGTAAATGTAATCTTGAAATATGCCATAAATATACAACTTGAAATATACAACTCTGATAAAAAAACTATCGTGTATTACATGGATAAAGATTATAGAAACGATGAGATTGCATTGGGCACATAAAAGTTTCATAATATCCGTTTTTATCAATTACAACTTACATTTTACCTTTTTTCTACAATAGTTTTAGACGGATTAGAAGGAGATGTAAGAAGAATCGAGATTAACTCTCAGTATACACAACTCTAGCGGTTCATATCTACACATATCCGGGTGTAATTCAGCATTTTTTTTGCTTGCTATCTCAGATTATGCATCGATTTTAACAAAAAAATTTGTTTAATCTATCGGTTGAAGACTGAAAGGACAGAATTTTTGAGTTAAAATGTCGTAGCGCAAAAAATATTTTGCAATAAGTGAGAAGGGATCGGAAAAAAATACGGTAAAATCGGTAAAAACAACGAATTTTTTCAAAACTTCATCTTTTTGTCAAAAATAAATGAAAAAATAAATGAAAAAAGATTTTATTAGTGATGAATCAACAGCTAATGAATTGAACTTGAAAAAACTATAAGCATTTTTGCGATTTATTCTAAGAACGATATTTTTTTTGCAAAGTGAAAATGAGTGATATTTCAGTTTTATGGAAACTAAACCGAAAATCTTTGAATTTTGATAGAAATAAATAAAAAAGTAATCCTAATGTTCTTCTAATGTTCTTCTAAATATTAACAATTTACTATTATATTTAGTATTTATCGCATTTGCCGCGGGAGCCATTAACGAGGAAGCTTAGGAGGAGAAAAAATTTTCTTTTTCTGATATTAAGAACATAATAAAATTGACTTAAATCATTTTTTTATGATGTGCACTCATGATTAAAATCATAAATCATCCAATTAATCATTTCTACTTTCACTTCAACTTTACAGTCTAAGTCTAAATCTGAATTTTTTGACGTTGTACCTACAAGGAGTTAGGGTAACCCCAACACATTTTACACCGTATAATTACGTAGCTAATGGCGCATTAGAAGGTCGCCGAGCAAGAGAATTATAAAGGTGAAACTTCAGTTTTTTCCCTTCCAGTTTCAGCACCACTGCTCAAAGCCTGTTCAAATGCCTGAACTATGAAAATCGGGAGGGGTTACGCTAACCCCTTGTGTGTACTAAGGGTTGAAGTTACGGCGGGAATACATCAGAATCTTGGATAACGCAACCAAAGTCCTTCATTTCCTTCCTTTTCTATGAAATAAAGGATTAATTAGTTGATTTTTTTATGCTTTATGCATTATGCAAAGATCTGTCCTCTGATTTTTTTTTAATCTACATTGACAGAAACGAACACGAATTTAGTTCGAAAGTATCCGCCATTTGCACTAATCGCAAGATGTCGCGATTGCCTATTACCGATCCTTACCTTTCGATCTACCAATCGCGAATGAATCTCCGCCGGTTCATCGTTTGTTGTATCGTGTCGGTGCGGAACAGAATTCTGCAGACGATCATCTCTTTAATCGTGGTACTCGTATACATAACATTCATACGAAATTTAATTGACAAAGACGCGAACACGAAACAGACTCGACAGGCAGCGACAATCTATACTTGAACAGTCGCCGCGCCGCGCGACACCCAACGGATCTGTTTGAAAACTGGCGGAGCCGGCCGCGCCGGTATCGGCCGATTCCGGTTGCGCTCGGCGATCTTCGGCTGCCGGCGCTGCGGCTGCGGCTCGCTACCGCACGGGGTTCACGAGAGTCGAAGCACGGAGCCCCGCCCTGCCTACCACCCGTCAAAGCCGTGAAGGAGCAGGAGCAGCAGTAGCAGCAGCAGCAGCTCCGCTTGTCTCGTTCGAGTTGAGAGTTTCCGTGTGTCGTCGAATGAAAACAATCGCCGACGTCCGACCGTCGTCGTCATCGTCATCGTCGGCTTCTCGAGACGTTCTAGTTCCCATAATCGCGTGCTCCGGCTCCACACTATCGTGATAACGCATAGCCGTCGCTTATCATCGTCATCGTCGTCGTCATCATCGCGGTGTACCCATTGTCGCGACGTCGGTTAACCTTAAAGAGAGCGACAGGTGCGGTGGTAGTGTTTTCCCTCCGAGAAGGTACGACGAGTAAGGTCGAGTATATATCGATACTCGAGGCGAAGAGGTGTGACGAGAAAAGTGCGTAGTCATCGATGTGAGAGCCGAGGACGACGAGAAAGAGCAGAGGGAGCGAGAGTGCGAAAGGGGAAAGCGCGAGGAGAGAGAGGAGAGAGCGGAGAGGCCGAAGCAAGCCGGGAATTCCGAGGATCGCAACTCCGTCAGGGAGCACCAGGTACGTAGCACCTCTGTAATTACGCGTTCGAGGCTCCTCCGCGACTTCCGGCCGGCCCTTCCAGGTCCTTCCGAGTTCCGCGCGACTCAATCTCGATAACCGAGAGCTGAGAGCCATCATGGCGGCCGCCTAGGCCTACGCTCTCTGTCAAAATCTCGCCTGCTCACCGTTATTTCGATCGCGCGCCGCTCGCCGCTCGCCGCTCGCCGCCGGTTGTCCGGGCGACGACACCGACCGCCGACGGCGAGCCCGGCCACGAGAGCGGGTTCACTCCGGAAATTCTTTGCGTCACTCTTCTCGAGACGCCTGTTTGCGCCCGTTTGCGCCCGCGAAAGAGACTCGACCTCGTCTTTTTCTCGTGTCCACATCCGTGTCTCTCGTTTATAAAATGCCTCCTTCAATTTCATCTCGTTTGTCGCGCGATACGATGTGCGTTGATGATGATGATGATGATGATGATGATGATGATGATGATGATGATGATGATGATGATGATGATGATGATGATGATGATGATGATGATGATGATGATGATGATGATGATGATGATGATGATGATGATGATGATGATGATGATGATGATGATGATGATGATGATGATGATGAT
>NW_012130130.1:1061822-1064264 GCF_000143395.1 Atta cephalotes
CACATTTTACTACGAAATAAACGAATACTGGTAAAAGGTAGTTGCGCTCTCTCTCTCTCTCTCTCTCTCTCTCTCGCGAACCGAGATATTAATTGCTAAAGTTGACAGAGATTCAGAACTGGAAATGGAAATAGAGAATTACATAAATCTCTGTTTTATAAACAATATAAACACAAATTATTTTCTGTGGTATATAATTTTGGTTTTTACAGTAGTGAATTTATCTTTAAAATAGCGAATTTGTATTTATAAAGCAGACAAATACCTAACCAAAATAAAATAAATTCTCTGCTATAAAATAAAAATTATATAGAAAATAATTTGTGTTTTTAAAGCAGAGAATTTATGTAATTGAAGCAGAAAATATACTTAATCTAACTTCACTTACATGTTATCATGTTTTTCTACGCCATCGAGGTGATGAGACAGAATTTCCCAACTTGAATAGCCGTCAACTTTAATGATTAATACCCCGGTCCACGGAGCAGAGCGACAGAGTTTTATTTTTATCAACCAGATTTGTTCTTTTCGTGCAAAAATGCATCGAATGAGCCTAATTTTATCAATATCGAAGATGAGGAGGCTAAACTCAACAATTCGATTACTTCACATATATTTGATTTAAATACATGCATTTTTCGACAAAATTGACAAATTTATCTCTATTTATTATACATATTTATTTATTATACATATATATTATACATATTTGATAAGTACATACATTCTGCAGTTATACTATTATAATTTAGTCAAGTTAATAACTTTTTTGAACATATGTATTTAACTCAAATGTATTAGGTTTAATTTAAATACATACATTTTTCATCAAAATTAATAAACTATGTATGCATGTTTTTATTAATTTCGACGAACAAACTGTATTTTATTTTTGTTTATTATTATATTATACTTGATAAATGTAAATATATTCTACAACTATATTAGTTTTAGTCAAGTTAACAGCTCTTTTGAATGTAGGTAGATATACATATTTAAGTCAAATATATGTGATTCGAAATTAATAATAACAAACTACTTTGTGTTTATCAATTTCGACTGAATGAACTATATTCTGTTTATCTGTTTATTATTATAATATATTTGATAAGTATATACATTCTGTCCAACTAAATTAATTCAGTCAAATTGACAACTTTATTTTTTTAGTATAGTATTATTTATAAAATTGAACAAATTTATTTCAAGTAATTCATGCAATTATTACAAGACTTTTAGAATGGATCATGCGGCATCATTCTGAGTTTTTATATTGAATATAAATTTATCATTAAAGAAAAAATATATATATATATATACATATAATACATTTAACAAGAAGCTGCATCACGCTAAGCCTTTAAAATTACCGCGACCGTAACTTTCAACGTTCTCATCTTTAGGAATGTTGCATGTCACATCCGTAATCACATCGTTCCGAACACAGCCGGTTTCTCCTCGACGAAGCGACGCCTATGACATTTGTTTGACGACGACTCGGGTTATCTCACAGTACAATGCGCGTAATACGAGTCGCTTTGCATAATATATGTTTCCGTGAAAACAAAGTTTGTTTTCACTTCTTCTCGATGTAATCTATGAGTTGGATTTTCATTTGATGTAAAAAACGCTAAGACGAAAAAGTGTCCATTGTTTTCTGTGGAAATCCAAAAGAGAGATGTGCTTATTACTGAACTTAGGCACTGAAAAAGAAGTCTATCTGTATAATAATAATCAAACCTAGATGATAGTTATTAAAGATTCAATAAAATAATTTCAATCAACTATAATTGATTAACATAACTAAAACAAAATTAACTAATGGCTAATTTTATTTTTCTAATTATTACTAAATGGTTACTAGATATTATTTATTTGATTGTTTGATTGATAATATTTACTAAATATTAAATCAATACGCTAAACAAAATATTTGATAGCTATTGTAATATCAGAATACTTTCTTTCAATCAATTTTTTTCAACGCTAATTTTACTTTTCTAATTCTTTCTAAACGTTAATTCTTTAATATTATGTTTGTAATATTTACTAAACATTGCATCAATATGCTAAATAAACTATATATTGTATATATTGTATATATATATATATATGGGGCAATTATCACACTTTTTTTTATTAGCGCATTGAAATTGACGATTGCGAGTTCGCGCCGCGACGTTCCATTTAATCTCGGCAGGAACAGGACTGCGTTCGCTCGATATAATAATTGAAGAAACAATTATTAATTTTTGACAATTTATTTCGTTATTTCAGGTTGGATTAAATGATGTAGTAATCACATTACTCATCTGTTAAAAATAGAGCTACTAAATTTATAAGTGAGAACAAGTCACGAACAAGTTTATAGAAATCATAAATAGGAATGATAAAAAATGGTTAACGTGACTGATTGGTCTCTATTTTCTCTCTCTCTCTCTC
>NW_012130130.1:1066507-1069297 GCF_000143395.1 Atta cephalotes
GCTGGATATTAATCTAAAATAATTTTATTGGAAAATTAAGTTGATAGAGTATCAAAAAATTTTTTGCAGCATTGCTCATCATTTTTTTAGTTTCTAACATAATTATTTTGATGATCCAAAATTATTTTTAGATTTATGTCCAGCAAAATTTTAGATCTTTCAGCAAAATCGTTTCTTCCGTATGCTATAAAATTAACAAAGTTAAATTCGTAGCATATAAATATTTTAAACGATTGATTATCATTCAATTCAATAATTATATTATAAATTTATTAAAGATATGCTTGAATTATTTCATTGTCGAAATCAATTACGTTTTATCACCGCATTTAAATATTTTATATAAAGCAGTTTTTAATGTATCTAAATCCAATATTGTAGTAAATGATCGAATTTTTATTAGTTTTGAATATAGCATCAGTTTTGAACATAGCACAAAAAGGGATTTTACTGAAGTAGTCCAAAATTTAGCTAAATATATATTTAAAAATAATATTGTTCACCAAACAATTTGTGAATCATCAAATAATTAATAGTGTAATGTGCTTAAACTGATTGCTAAAATGTCAATAGATTTTGGAGCATTGATCGCCATTCTTGAGATTTCTATAAATAATGAAAATTTGAGCGTTTTGTATAATCATTTTGAGTCTAAAACAAAATTATTTTTAAATGTACTTAAATTTTTAAATACTTGAGCAAAATTATTCTTTCGTGAGTTTTTGGTCTCGAGTTATTTAGATTATATAAGTATTTATGTTATTATTTCACAAAATTTATTTCAGTGAATTAGATTAATTCCGGTATGTATTGGATATGTGTTTAGCGAAGACCGCTATCCCTTTCACTTTATATTGCAAACTGAACATTGTTCTTGATTGCGCGATGTTTGTGTAGGAGGCCAAGACTCATCCAGGACCGTTGTTTGTTGTTACTCCACTTGCGGAGTGCGGTTTCATATATCATTTCATCGCGGATAACGTCACAAGCGCCGAACAGCGGGGACGACGGTAAACTTTGTGTAGATACAAACGCTTCCCTCTGATAGAAAACACCCGGGCCTCTTAATAGCGATCGCGACTTACAGGACGGTTAGTAGGTCGCACTACTTATCGAATGGCGAAAGAGTCAACGTATTTGAGCTGGATGATGTATCTCGTAGTTAAAACTCCCCTTTAATCACTCCGACATCGGCATCCCTCCTGCTCTTCTCTCCCATTGCTCTCCCAGGGCTTACGTCCTGCTGTTTTATCATATCTGCCTCTCTATTCTTCGATACTAGTGAGATATCGGTTCTTTTTGCAGGGACAGTTACTTAGGGATATGGAAAGTAAGCAGAACAAAAAGAAACTGAACGGTTTGTTAATTTAACTCTGGCACCTGGAATGCTACTTATATTTTTCTTACACTATTCTGAGTGAAATTATTTAAATTAACACTACTCCTGGTGAAAATTCATCCACATAATTGGAAATGTTTTTACTTTTTATTCTATTTTATAGGTTGCAAAGTATAGTAGAACAACTCTATTTTAATGTAAAAAAAATTGATCTATTTTAATGTTAAACAATCTTAAATGTTATTTCAAGCTATAACATTTTAATAAGAAGAAGAATTGTACTAAATTTGTACTTGAGTGAAATCACGAAAGTAATAGCATTTCGTTGCAAGGTTAAGGCTGATACGTATCTATATTTTATTATTTGTCGTATGACAAATTTTTCAAGTATGATGATTACAGAAAAGTTCTCGAGTTTTCATAAATTCTGTATCTTGTAATCAATTGACATACAAGAAAAATTTGTCGTATGTCAAATAAAATATTAGCTTAATAATTGGCTTATTTCTTGGTGAATTTCCTTCTTATAACGAAGTTTAATTTAAACATTGTATAAATTGTTAACGTAATTTGTCCAAATTTAATATTGCGAATGAAATATTATCGTTATCTCGAATTTTTATATGGTAATTATTACGTTACAATTATCTTAAACTATGAGCAAAACTGGGACACTGCTGACACTTGGAAAAAATCTCACAGATGCGCTTTATGCGGTTAAACGATTCTTCTTGGCACGCCTAATGACGTCATACGACTGTATTAAACTAGGACAGGGTTTAACGCTGCAAGTTCTGCAGCGTGTATTCGGCCGCGATAAAACCGTCAGGATACGATTATCGTTGGATTTAGTTTCTCGCAGATTTCGGTAAACTCGATTTACGAGCTTTCTTAGCTTAGAGAATCTATTCGTGTCTCGAAAGTCGTTGGGATCGGCTTTCTTCTCGCGGTACTATTTTCATTCATAAAAGTAACACCGGCGATTTCATTTTCTAGTAGAGAATCACGTTCGCGGTGTAAATGCCGTTCATTGATGTCGATGCTGCCACGATCAATATTGTTGAACACCAGGCCGTGTATTGAATGTAATTTACACGGTCCAGTTGCCTCGCATGCGACTAATCGAGAGTCACATGCGCATTTAGACGCGCATTTTTCTTCGATCGTCGTTTTTAATAATAAAATCAAATGTATTTTATCGTCTAGCTTTTCTTGCGCAACTCCCACGCGGTGACACGTTAAAAAAAAGAACGTCCCGTTGATTGTTGCATTAGATCCTAATATAGAAACGAGGACGTGTCCGCGTCTACCTCGGCATCTAGAAATTATTAGCGGGCGACCAGCAACACTACGCGGTCTGCTACTCCAGGTTACTTTCTGACGTCATTGCCAGCCTCTTGACGTCATTCACCTGCATCTGCTTCTCTCTTTGTCTCATCTCGGGAGATGTG